>NW_026512240.1:0-22500 GCF_027579735.1 Bombina bombina
GGCTGGCAGGAGATTCACCAGGTGAGAGTGTTACAGGGATACTGTATATTAGGTTTCTCAAGTGTGAGTCATATGATTTAGGGAGGGACATTAGGGAGAGAGATAGAGGGGACACAGTACAGTGTCATTAGGGAGAGATATAGAGGGGACACAGTACAGTGTCATTAGTGAGAGATAGAGGGGGCACAGTACGGTGTCATTAGGGAGAGATATAGAGGGGACACAGTACAGTGTCATTAGTGAGAGATAGAGGGGGCACAGTACGGTGTCATTAGGGAGAGATATAGAGGGGACACAGTACAGTGTCATTAGGGAGAGAGAGGGGACACAGTACGGTGTCATTAGGGAGAGAGAGGGGACACAGTACGGTGTCATTAGGGAGAGATATAGAGGGGACACAGTACAGTGTCATTAGGGAGAGAGAGAGGGGACACAGTACAGTGTCATTAGGGAGAGAGATAGAGGGGACACAGTACGGTGTCATTAGGGAGAGAGAGAGGGGACACAGTACGGTGTCATTAGGGAGAGAGAGAGAGGGGACACAGTACGGTGTCATTAGGGAGAGATATAGAGGGGACACAGTACAGTGTCATTAGGGAGAGAGATAGAGGGGACACAGTACAGTGTCATTAGGGAGAGAGAGAGGGGACACAGTACAGTGTCATTAGGGAGAGAGATAGAGGGGACACAGTACAGTGTCATTAGTGAGAGAGAGAGGGGATACAGTACAGTGTCATTAGTGAGAGAGAGAGGGGACACAGTACAGTGTCATTAGTGAGAGAGAGAGGGGACACAGTACAGTGTCATTAGGGAGAGAGATAGAGGGGACACAGTACAGTATCATTAGGGAGAGAGATAGAGGGGACACAGTACGGTGTCATTAGGGAGAGAGATAGAGAGGACACAGTACGGTGTCATTAGTGAGAGATAGAGGGGACACAGTACAGTGTCATTAGGGAGAGAGAGGGGACACAGTACAGTGTCATTAGGGAGAGAGAGGGGACACAGTACGGTGTCATTAGGGAGAGATATAGAGGGGACACAGTACGGTGTCATTAGTGAGAGATAGAGGGGACACAGTACAGTGTCATTAGGGAGAGAGATAGAGGGGACACAGTACAGTGTCATTAGGGAGAGAGAGAGGGGACACAGTACGGTGTCATTAGGGAGAGAGAGAGGGGACACAGTACAGTGTCATTAGGGAGAGATATAGAGGGGACACAGTACGGTGTCATTAGTGAGAGATAGAGGGGACACAGTACGGTGTCATTAGGGAGAGATGTAGAGGGGACACAGTACAGTGTCATTAGGGAGAGATATAGAGGGGACACAGTACGGTGTCATTAGTGAGAGATAGAGGGGACACAGTACGGTGTCATTAGGAAGAGATATAGAGGGGACACAGTACAGTGTCATTAGGGAGAGAGAGAGAGGGGACACAGTACAGTGTCATTAGAGAGAGATAGAGGGGACACAGTACGGTGTCATTAGGGAGAGAGATAGAGGGGACACAGTACAGTGTCATTAGGGAGAGAGAGAGAGGGGACACAGTACAGTGTCATTAGGGAGAGAGATAGAGGGGACACAGTACAGTGTCATTAGGGAGAGAGATAGAGGGGACACAGTACGGTGTCATTAGGGAGAGAGATAGAGGGGACACAGTACGGTGTCATTAGTGAGAGAGAGAGAGGGGACACAGTACAGTGTCATTAGGGAGAGAGAGGGGACACAGTACGGTGTCATTAGTGAGAGAGATAGAGGGGACACAGTACGGTGTCATTAGTGAGAGAGATAGAGGGGACACAGTACGGTGTCATTAGAGAGAGATAGAGGGGACACAATACAGTGTCATTAGTTAGATAGAGGGGACACAGTACGGTGTCATTAGGGAGAGATATAGAGGGGACACAGTACAGTGTCATTAGGGAGAGAGATAGAGGGGACACAGTACGGTGTCATTAGTGAGAGAGATAGAGGGGACACAGTACAGTGTCATTAGGGAGAGAGATAGAGGGGACACAGTACAGTGTCATTAGGGAGAGAGATAGAGGGGACACAGTACGGTGTCATTAGGGAGAGAGATAGAGGGGACACAGTACAGTGTCATTAGTGAGAGAGATAGAGGGGACATAGTACAGTGTCATTAGTGAGAGAGATAGAGGGGACACAGTACAGTGTCATTAGTGAGAGAGAGAGGGGATACAGTACAGTGTCATTAGTGAGAGAGAGAGGGGACACAGTACGGTGTCATTAGGGAGAGATAGAGGGGACACAGTACAGTGTCATTAGGGAGAGAGATAGAGGGGACACAGTACAGTGTCATTAGGGAGAGAGATAGAGGGGACACAGTACGGTGTCATTAGGGAGAGAGATAGAGGGGACACAGTACGGTGTCATTAGGGAGAGATAGAGGGGACACAGTACGGTGTCATTAGGGAGAGAGATAGAGGGGACACAGTACGGTGTCATTAGGGAGAGAGATAGAGGGGACACAGTACAGTGTCATTAGTGAGAGATAGAGGGGACACAGTACAGTGTCATTAGGGAGAGAGATAGAGGGGACACAGTACAGTGTCATTAGGGAGAGAGATAGAGGGGACACAGTACGGTGTCATTAGTGAGAGAGAGAGAGGGGACACAGTACAGTGTCATTAGGGAGAGAGATAGAGGGGACACAGTACGGTGTCATTAGGGAGAGAGATAGAGGGGACACAGTACAGTGTCATTAGGGAGAGAGATAGAGGGGACACAGTACAGTGTCATTATGGAGAGAGATAGAGGGGACACAGTACGGTGTCATTAGTGAGAGAGATAGAGGGGACACAGTACAGTGTCATTAGGGAGAGAGAAAGAGGGGACACAGTACGGTGTCATTAGGGAGAGAGAGAGGGGACACAGTACAGTGTCATTAGGGAGAGAGATAGAGGGGACACAGTACAGTGTCATTAGGGAGAGAGAAAGAGGGGACACAGTACGGTGCCATTAGGGAGAGAGATAGAGGGGACACAGTACAGTGTCATTAGGGAGAGAGATAGAGGGGACACAGTACGGTGTCATTAGGGAGAGAGATAGAGGGGACACAGTACGGTGTCATTAGGGAGAGAGATAGAGGGGACACAGTACAGTGTCATTAGGGAGAGAGAGGGGACACAGTACAGTGTCATTAGGGAGAGAGATAGAGGGGACACAGTACGGTGTCATTAGGGAGAGAGAGGGGACACAGTACGGTGTCATTAGGGAGAGATAGAGGGGACACAGTACAGTGTCATTAGTGAGAGAGATAGAGGGGACACAGTACAGTGTCATTAGTGAGAGAGATAGAGGGGACACAGTACAGTGTCATTAGGGAGAGAGATAGAGGGGACACAGTACGGTGTCATTAGGGAGAGAGATAGAGGGGACACAGTACAGTGTCATTAGGGAGAGATAGAGGGGACACAGTACGGTGTCATTAGGGAGAGAGATAGAGGGGACACAGTACGGTGTCATTAGGGAGAGAGATAGAGGGGACACAGTACAGTGTCATTAGGGAGAGAGATAGAGGGGACACAGTACGGTGTCATTAGTGAGAGAGATAGAGGGGACACAGTTCGGTGTCATTAGGGAGAGAGAGGGGACACAGTACAGTGTCATTAGGGAGAGAGATAGAGGGGACACAGTACGGTGTCATTAGGGAGAGAGAGGGGACACAGTACAGTGTCATTAGGGAGAGAGATAGAGGGGACACAGTACGGTGTCATTAGGGAGAGAGATAGAGGGGACACAGTACGGTGTCATTAGGGAGAGAGAGGGGACACAGTACAGTGTCATTAGGGAGAGAGATAGAGGGGACACAGTACGGTGTCATTAGGGAGAGAGAGAGGGGACACAGTACAGTGTCATTAGGGAGAGAGAAAGAGGGGACACAGTACGGTGTCATTAGGGAGAGAGAGAGGGGACACAGTACAGTGTCATTAGGGAGAGAGATAGAGGGGACACAGTACAGTGTCATTAGGGAGAGAGAAAGAGGGGACACAGTACGGTGTCATTAGGGAGAGAGATAGAGGGGACACAGTACAGTGTCATTAGGGAGAGAGATAGAGGGGACACAGTACTGTGTCATTAGGGAGAGAGATAGAGGGGACACAGTACGGTGTCATTAGGGAGAGAGATAGAGGGGACACAGTACAGTGTCATTAGGGAGAGAGATAGAGGGGACACAGTACGGTGTCATTAGGGAGAGATAGAGGGGACACAGTACAGTGTCATTAGGGAGAGAGATAGAGGGGACACAGTACAGTGTCATTAGGGAGAGATAGAGGGGACACAGTACAGTGTCATTAGGGAGAGAGAGAGGGGACACAGTACAGTGTCATTAGGGAGAGAGATAGAGGGGACACAGTACAGTGTCATTAGGGAGAGAGAGAGGGGACACAGTACAGTGTCATTAGGGAGAGAGATAGAGGGGACACAGTACAGTGTCATTAGGGAGAGAGAGGGGACACAGTACAGTGTCATTAGGGAGAGAGAGGGGACACAGTACAGTGTCATTATGGAGAGAGATAGAGGGGACACAGTACGGTGTCATTATGGAGAGAGATAGAGGGGACACAGTACGGTGTCATTAGGGAGAGAGATAGAGGGGACACAGTACAGTGTCATTAGGGAGAGAGATAGAGGGGACACAGTACGGTGTCATTAGGGAGAGATAGAGGGGACACAGTACAGTGTCATTAGGGAGAGAGAGGGGACACAGTACGGTGTCATTAGGGAGAGAGAGAGGGGACACAGTACAGTGTCATTAGGGAGAGAGATAGAGGGGGACACAGTACGGTGTTATTAGGGAGAGAGAAAGAGGGGACACAGTACAGTGTCATTAGGGAGAGAAGAGGGGATACAGTACGGTGTCATTAGGGAGAGAGAGGGGACACAGTACAGTGTCATTAGGGAGAGAGATAGAGGGGACACAGTACAGTGTCATTAGAGAGAGATAGAGGGGACACAGTACAGTGTCATTAGTGAGAGAGATAGAGGGGACACAGTACAGTGTCATTAGGGAGAGAGATAGAGGGGACACAGTACAGTGTCATTAGGGAGAGAGAGAGGGGACACAGTACAGTGTCATTAGGGAGAGAGATAGAGGGGACACAGTACGGTGTCATTAGGGAGAGAGAGAGGGGACACAGTACAGTGTCATTAGGGAGAGAGAAAGAGGGGACACAGTACGGTGTCATTAGGGAGAGAGATAGAGGGGACACAGTACGGTGTCATTAGGGAGAGAGATAGAGGGGACACAGTACAGTGTCATTAGGGAGAGATAGAGGGGACACAGTACAGTGTCATTAGGGAGAGATAGAGGGGACACAGTACAGTGTCATTAGGGAGAGAGATAGAGGGGACACAGTACAGTGTCATTAGGGAGAGAGATAGAGGGGACACAGTACAGTGTCATTAGTGAGAGAGAGAGGGGATACAGTACAGTGTCATTAGTGAGAGAGAGAGGGGACACAGTACAGTGTCATTAGGTGAGAGAGAGAGGGGACACAGTACGGTGTCATTAGGGAGAGAGAGAGAGGGGACACAGTACGGTGTCATTAGGGAGAGAGATAGAGGGGACACAGTACGGTGTCATTAGGGAGAGAGATAGAGGGGACACAGTACAGTGTCATTAGGGAGAGATAGAGGGGACACAGTACAGTGTCATTAGGGAGAGATAGAGGGGACACAGTACAGTGTCATTAGGGAGAGAGATAGAGGGGACACATTACAGTGTCATTAGGGAGATAGATAGAGGGGACACAGTACAGTGTCATTAGGGAGAGAGATAGAGGGGACACAGTACGGTGTCATTAGGGAGAGAGATAGAGGGGACACAGTACGGTGTCATTAGGGAGAGAGAAAGAGGGGACACAGTACGGTGTCATTAGGGAGAGAGATAGAGGGGACACAGTACGGTGTCATTAGGGAGAGAGATAGAGGGGACACAGTACAGTGTCATTAGGGAGAGATAGAGGGACACAGTACAGTGTCATTAGGGAGAGATAGAGGGGACACAGTACAGTGTCATTAGGGAGAGAGATAGAGGGGACACAGTACAGTGTCATTAGGGAGAGAGATAGAGGGGACACAGTACAGTGTCATTAGTGAGAGAGAGAGGGGATACAGTACAGTGTCATTAGTGAGAGAGAGAGGGGACACAGTACAGTGTCATTAGTGAGAGAGAGAGGGGACACAGTACGGTGTCATTAGGGAGAGAGAGAGAGGGGACACAGTACGGTGTCATTAGGGAGAGAGATAGAGGGGACACAGTACGGTGTCATTAGGGAGAGAGATAGAGGGTACACAGTACAGTGTCATTAGGGAGAGATAGAGGGGACACAGTACAGTGTCATTAGGGAGAGAGATAGAGGGGACACATTACAGTGTCATTAGGGAGATAGATAGAGGGGACACAGAACAGTGTCATTAGGGAGAGAGATAGAGGGGACACAGTACAGTGTCATTAGGGAGAGAGAGAGAGGGGACACAGTACAGTGTCATTAGAGAGTGATAGAGGGGACACAGTACGGTGTCATTAGGGAGAGAGATAGAGGGGACACAGTACAGTGTCATTAGGGAGAGAGATAGAGGGGACACAGTACAGTGTCATTAGGGAGAGAGATAGAGGGGACACAGTACAGTGTCATTAGGGAGAGAGATAGAGGGGACACAGTACGGTGTCATTAGGGAGAGAGATAGAGGGGACACAGTACGGTGTCATTAGTGAGAGAGAGAGAGGGGACACAGTACAGTGTCATTAGGGAGAGAGAGGGGACACAGTACGTGTCATTAGTGAGAGAGATAGAGGGGACACAGTACGGTGTCATTAGTGAGAGAGATAGAGGGGACACAGTACGGTGTCATTAGAGAGAGATAGAGGGGACACAATACAGTGTCATTAGTTAGATAGAGGGGACACAGTACGGTGTCATTAGGGAGAGATATAGAGGGGACACAGTACAGTGTCATTAGGGAGAGAGATAGAGGGGACACAGTACGGTGTCATTAGTGAGAGAGATAGAGGGGACACAGTACAGTGTCATTAGGGAGAGAGATAGAGGGGACACAGTACAGTGTCATTAGGGAGAGAGATAGAGGGGACACAGTACGGTGTCATTAGGGAGAGAGATAGAGGGGACACAGTACAGTGTCATTAGTGAGAGAGATAGAGGGGACATAGTACAGTGTCATTAGTGAGAGAGATAGAGGGGACACAGTACGGTGTCATTAGGGAGAGATAGAGGGGACACAGTACAGTGTCATTAGGGAGAGAGATAGAGGGGACACAGTACAGTGTCATTAGGGAGAGAGATAGAGGGGACACAGTACAGTGTCATTAGGGAGAGAGAGGGGACACAGTACAGTGTCATTAGGGAGAGAGATAGAGGGGACACAGTACAGTGTCATTAGGGAGAGAGATAGAGGGGACACAGTACTGTGTCATTAGGGAGAGAGATAGAGGGGACACAGTACGGTGTCATTAGGGAGAGAGATAGAGGGGACACAGTACAGTGTCATTAGGGAGAGAGATAGAGGGGACACAGTACGGTGTCATTAGGGAGAGATAGAGGGGACACAGTACAGTGTCATTAGGGAGAGAGATAGAGGGGACACAGTACAGTGTCATTAGGGAGAGATAGAGGGGACACAGTACAGTGTCATTAGGGAGAGAGATAGAGGGGACACAGTACGGTGTCATTAGGGAGAGAGATAGAGGGGACACAGTACGGTGTCATTAGGGAGAGATAGAGGGGACACAGTACGGTGTCATTAGTGAGAGATAGAGGGGACACAGTACAGTGTCATTAGGGAGAGAGATAGAGGGGACACAGTACAGTGTCATTAGGGAGAGAGAGAGGGGACACAGTACAGTGTCATTAGGGAGAGAGATAGAGGGGACACAGTACAGTGTCATTAGGGAGAGAGAGAGGGGACACAGTACAGTGTCATTAGGGAGAGAGAGGGGACACAGTACAGTGTCATTAGGGAGAGAGAGGGGACACAGTACAGTGTCATTAGGGAGAGAGAGGGGACACAGTACAGTGTCATTATGGAGAGAGATAGAGGGGACACAGTACAGTGTCATTAGGGAGAGAGATAGAGGGGACACAGTACAGTGTCATTAGGGAGAGAGATAGAGGGGACACAGTACGGTGTCATTAGGGAGAGATAGAGGGGACACAGTACGGTGTCATTAGGGAGAGAGATAGAGAGGACACAGTACAGTGTCATTAGGGAGAGAGAGGGGACACAGTACGGTGTCATTAGGGAGAGAGAGGGGACACAGTACAGTGTCATTAGGGAGAGAGATAGAGGGGACACAGTACGGTGTTATTAGGGAGAGAGAAAGAGGGGACACAGTACAGTGTCATTAGGGAGAGAGAGGGGATACAGTACGGTGTCATTAGGGAGAGAGATAGAGGGGACACAGTACAGTGTCATTAGGGAGAGAGATAGAGGGGACACAGTACAGTGTCATTAGAGAGAGATAGAGGGGACACAGTACAGTGTCATTAGTGAGAGAGATAGAGGGGACACAGTACAGTGTCATTAGGGAGAGAGATAGAGGGGACACAGTACAGTGTCATTAGGGAGAGAGAGGGGACACAGTACAGTGTCATTAGGGAGAGAGATAGAGGGGACACAGTACGGTGTCATTAGGGAGAGAGAGAGGGGACACAGTACAGTGTCATTAGGGAGAGAGAAAGAGGGGACACAGTACGGTGTCATTAGGGAGAGAGATAGAGGGGACACAGTACGGTGTCATTAGGGAGAGAGATAGAGGGGACACAGTACAGTGTCATTAGGGAGAGATAGAGGGGACACAGTACAGTGTCATTAGGGAGAGATAGAGGGGACACAGTACAGTGTCATTAGGGAGAGAGATAGAGGGGACACAGTACAGTGTCATTAGGGAGAGAGATAGAGGGGGACACAGTACAGTGTCATTAGTGAGAGAAGAGAGGGGATACAGTACAGGTGTCATTAGTGAGAGATAGAGGGGACACAGTACAGTGGTCATTAGTGAGAGAGAGAGGGGACACAGTACGGTGTCATTAGGGAGAGAGAGAGAGGGGACACAGTACGGTGTCATTAGGAGAGAGATAGAGGGGACACAGTACGTGTCATTAGGGAGAAGAGATAGAGGGGACACAGTACAGTTGTCATTAGGGAGAGAGATAGAGGGGACACAGTTACAGTGTCATTAGGGAGAGATAGAGGGGACACAGTACAGTGTCATTAGGGAGAGAGATAGAGGGGACACGTACAGTGTCATTAGGGAGAGAGATAGAGGGGGACAACAGTACTGTGTTCATTAGGGAGAGAGATAGAGGGGACACCGTACCAGGTGTCATTAGGGAGAGAGATAGAGGGGACACAGTACAGTGTCATTAGGGAGAGAAAGAGGGGACACAGTACGGTGTCATTAGGGAGAGAGATAGAGGGGACACAGTACAGTGTCATTAGTGAGAGAGATAGAGGGGACACAGTACAGTGTCATTAGTGAGAGATAGAGGGGACACAGTACAGTGTCATTAGGGAGAGAGATAGAGGGGACACAGTACAGTGTCATTAGGGAGAGAGATAGAGGGGACACAGTACAGTGTCATTAGGGAGAGAGATAGAGGGGACACAGTACAGGTGTCATTAGGGAGAGAGAGAGGGGACACAGTACAGGTGTCATTAGGGAGAGAGATAGAGGGGACACAGTACTGTGTCATTAGGGAGAGATAGAGGGGACACAGTACAGTGTCATTAGGGAGAGAGATAGAGGGGACACAGTACAGTGTCATTAGGGAGAGAGATAGAGGGGACACAGTACAGTGTCATTAGGGAGAGAGATAGAGGGGACACAGTACAGTGTCATTAGGGAGAGAGAGAGGGGACACAGTACAGTGTCATTAGGAGAGAGATAGAGGGGACACAGTACGAGTGTCATTAGGGGAGAGAGATAGAGGGGACACAGTACAGTGTCATTAGGGAGAGAGATAGAGGGGACACAGTACGGTGTCATTAGGGAGAGAGAGAGGGGACACAGTACAGGTGTCAGTAGGGAGAGAGATAGAGGGGACACAGTACAGTGTCATAGGGAGAGAGATAGAGGGACACAGTACAGGTGTCATTAGGGAGAGAGATAGAGGGGACACAGTACAGTGTCATTAGGGAGAGAGATAGAGGGGACACAGTACGGTGTCATTAGGGGAGAGATGAGAGGGGACACAGTACGGTGTCATTAGGTGAGAGAGAGAGGGACACAGTACAGTGTCATTAGGGAGAGAGATAGAGGGGACACAGTACAGTGTCATTAGGAGAGAGAGAGGGGACACAGTACAGTGTCATTAGGAGAGAGATAGAGGGGACACAGTACAGTGTCATTAGGGGAGAGATAGAGGGGACACAGTACAGTGTCATTAGGGAGAGAGATAGAGGGGACACAGTACAGTGTCATTAGGGAGAGAGATAGAGGGGACACAGTACGGTGTCATTAGGGAGAGATAGAGGGGACACAGTACAGTGTCATTAGGGAGAGAGAGGGGACACAGTACGGTGTCATTAGGGAGAGAGAGGGGACACAGTACAGTGTCATTAGGGAGAGAGATAGAGGGGACACAGTACGGTGTTATTAGGGAGAGAGAAAGAGGGGACACAGTACAGTGTCATTAGGGAGAGAGAGGGGATACAGTACGGTGTCATTAGGGAGAGAGATAGAGGGGACACAGTACAGTGTCATTAGGGAGAGAGATAGAGGGGACACAGTACAGTGTCATTAGAGAGAGATAGAGGGGACACAGTACAGTGTCATTAGTGAGAGAGATAGAGGGGACACAGTACAGTGTCATTAGGGAGAGAGATAGAGGGGACACAGTACAGTGTCATTAGGGAGAGAGAGGGGACACAGTACAGTGTCATTAGGGAGAGAGATAGAGGGGACACAGTACGGTGTCATTAGGGAGAGAGAGAGGGGACACAGTACAGTGTCATTAGTGAGAGAGATAGAGGGGACACAGTACAGTGTCATTAGGGAGAGAGAGAGGGGACACAGTACAGTGTCATTAGGGAGAGAGATAGAGGGGACACAGTACAGTGTCATTAGTGAGAGAGAGAGGGGATACAGTACAGTGTCATTAGTGAGAGAGAGAGGGGACACAGTACAGTGTCATTAGTGAGAGAGAGAGGGGACACAGTACAGTGTCATTAGGGAGAGAGATAGAGGGGACACAGTACAGTATCATTAGGGAGAGAGATAGAGGGGACACAGTACGGTGTCATTAGGGAGAGAGATAGAGAGGACACAGTACGGTGTCATTAGTGAGAGATAGAGGGGACACAGTACGGTGTCATTAGTGAGAGATAGAGGGGACACAGTACAGTGTCATTAGGGAGAGAGATAGAGGGGACACAGTACAGTGTCATTAGGGAGAGAGAGAGAGGGGATACAGTACAGTGTCATTAGGGAGAGAGATAGAGGGGACACAGTACAGTGTCATTAGGAAGAGAGATAGAGGGGACACAGTACAGTGTCATTAGGGAGAGAGAGAGGGGACACAGTACAGTGTCATTAGGGAGAGAGATAGAGGGGACACAGTACAGTGTCATTAGGGAGAGAGAGGGGACACAGTACAGTGTCATTAGGGAGAGAGATAGAGGGGACACAGTACAGTGTCATTAGAGAGATAGAGGGGACAGTACAGTGTCATTAGGGAGAAAGAGGGGACACAGTACGGTGTCATTAGGGAGAGAGATAGAGGGGACACAGTACGGTGTCATTAGTGAGAGATAGAGGGGACACAGTACAGTGTCATTAGGGAGAGAGATAGAGGGGACACAGTACAGTGTCATTAGGGAGAGAGAGAGAGGGGATACAGTACAGTGTCATTAGGGAGAGAGATAGAGGGGACACAGTACAGTGTCATTAGGAAGAGAGATAGAGGGGACACAGTACAGTGTCATTAGGGAGAGAGAGAGGGGACACAGTACAGTGTCATTAGGGAGAGAGATAGAGGGGACACAGTACAGTGTCATTAGGGAGAGAGAGGGGACACAGTACAGTGTCATTAGGGAGAGAGATAGAGGGGACACAGTACAGTGTCATTAGAGAGATAGAGGGGACAGTACAGTGTCATTAGGGAGAAAGAGGGGACACAGTACGGTGTCATTAGGGAGAGAGATAGAGGGGACACAGTACGGTGTCATTAGGGAGAGAGATAGAGGGGACACAGTACAGTGTCATTAGGGAGAGAGATAGAGGGGACACAGTACTGTGTCATTAGTGAGAGAGATAGAGGGGACACAGTACAGTGTCATTAGGGAGAGAGATAGAGGGGACACAGTACAGTGTCATTAGGGAAAGAGAGAGAGGGGACACAGTACGGTGTCATTACGGAGAGAGATAGAGGGGACACAGTACGGTGTCATTACGGAGAGAGATAGAGGGGACACAGTACAGTGTCATTAGGGAGAGATAGAGGGGACACAATACAGTGTCATTAGTTAGATAGAGGGGACACAGTACATGAATGTTATCTGCCCTAACTCCCCCTCTCTCTAATGCACGTTATCTGCCCTAACTCCCCCTCTCTCTAATGCACGTTATCTGCCCTAACTCCCCCTCTCTCTAATGCACGTTATCTGCCCTAACTCCCCCTCTCTCTAATGCACTTTATGTGCCCTAACTCCCCCTCTCTCTAATGCACGTTATCTGCCCTAACTCCCCCTCTCTCTAATGCACGTTATCTGCCCTAACTCCCCCTCTCTCTAATGCACGTTATCTGCCCTAACTCCTCCTCTCTCTAATGCACTTTATCTGCCCTAACTTCCCCTCTCTCTAATGCACGTTATCTGCCCTAACTCCCCCTCTCTCTAATGCACGTTATCTGCCCTAACTTCCCCTCTCTCTAATGCACTTTATCTGCCCTAACTTCCCCTCTCTCTAATGCACGTTATCTGCCCTAACTTCCCCTCTCTCTAATGCACGTTATCTGCCCTAACTTCCCCTCTCTCTCATGCACGTTATCTGCCCTAACTCCTCTTCTCTCTAATGCACTTTATCTGCCCTAACTCCTCTTCTCTCTAATGCACGTTATCTGCCCTAACTCCCCCTCTCTCTCATGCACGTTATCTGCCCTAACTCCTCCTCTCTCTAATGCACTTTATCTGCCCTAACTCCTCTTCTCTCTAATGCACGTTATCTGCCCTAACTCCCCCTCTCTCTCATGCACGTTATCTGCCCTAACTCCCCCTCTCTCTAATGCACGTTATCTGCCCTAACTCCCCCTCTCTCTAATGCACGTTATCTGCCCTAACTCCCCCTCTCTCTAATGCACGTTATCTGCCCTAACTCCCCCTCTCTCTAATGCACGTTATCTGCCCTAACTCCCCCTCTCTCTAATGCACGTTATCTGCCCTAACTCCCCCTCTCTCTAATGCACGTTATCTGCCCTAACTTCCCCTCTCTCTAATGCACGTTATCTGCCCTAACTCCTCTTCTCTCTAATGCACTTTATCTGCCCTAACTCCTCTCTAATGCACTTTATCTGCCCTAACTCCTCCTCTCTCTAATGCACGTTATCTGCCCTAACTTCCCCTCTCTCTAATGCACGTTATCTGCCCTAACTTCCCCTCTCTCTAATGCACGTTATCTGCCCTAACTTCCCCTCTCTCTAATGCACTTTATCTGCCCTAACTTCCCCTCTCTCTAATGCACTTTATCTGCCCTAACTTCCCCTCTCTCTAATGCACGTTATCTGCCCTAACTTCCCCTCTCTCTAATGCACGTTATCTGCCCTAACTTCCCCTCTCTCTAATGCACGTTATCTGCCCTAACTCCTCTTCTCTCTAATGCACGTTATCTGCCCTAACTCCTCTTCTCTCTAATGCACTTTATCTGCCCTAACTCCTCTTCTCTCTAATGCACGTTATCTGCCCTAACTCCTCCTCTCTCTAATGCACGTTATCTGCCCTAACTCCCCCTCTCTCTAATGCACTTTATCTGCCCTAACTCCTCCTCTCTCTAATGCACATTATCTGCTTTAACTCCTCCTCTCTCTAATGCACGTTATCTGCCCTAACTTCCCCTCTCTCTAATGCACTTTATCTGCCCTAACTCCTCTTCTCTCTAATGCACTTTATCTGCCCTAACTCCTCCTCTCTCTAATGCACATTATCTGCTTTAACTCCTCCTCTCTCTAATGCACGTTATCTGCCCTAACTCCCCCTCTCTCTAATGCACATTATCTGCCCTAACTCCCCCTCTCTCTAATGCACTTTATCTGCTTTAACTCCTCCTCTCTCTAATGCACGTTATCTGCCCTAACTCCCCCTCTCTCTAATGCACGTTATCTGCCCTAACTTCCCCTCTCTCTAATGCACTTTATCTGCCCTAACTCCCCCTCTCTCTAATGCACTTTATCTGCCCTAACTTCCCCTCTCTCTAATGCACTTTATCTGCCCTAACTTCCCCTCTCTCTAATGCACGTTATCTGCCCTAACTCCCCCTCTCTCTAATGCACATTATCTGCTTTAACTCCTCCTCTCTCTAATGCACATTATCTGCTTTAACTCCTCCTCTCTCTAATGCACATTATCTGCTTTAACTCCTCCTCTCTCTAATGCACATTATCTGCCCTAACTCCCCCTCTCTCTAATGCACGTTATCTGCTTTAACTCCTCCTCTCTCTAATGCACATTATCTGCCCTAACTCCCCCTCTCTCTAATGCACGTTATCTGCCCTAACTCCCCCTCTCTCTAATGCACATTATCTGCCCTAACTCCCCCTCTCTCTAATGCACGGTATCTGCCCTAACTCCCCCTCTCTCTAATGCACATTATCTGCTTTAACTCCCCCTCTCTCTAATGCACATTATCTGCTTTAACTCCCCCTCTCTCTAATGCACATTATCTGCTTTAACTCCCCCTCTCTCTAATGCACGTTATCTGCTTTAACTCCTCCTCTCTCTAATGCACATTATCTGCCCTAACTCCCCCTCTCTCTAATGCACATTATCTGCTTTAACTCCTCCTCTCTCTAATGCACATTATCTGCTTTAACTCCTCCTCTCTCTAATGCACGTTATCTGCCCTAACTTCCCCTCTCTCTAATGCACGTTATCTGCCCTAACTTCCCCTCTCTCTAATGCACGTTATCTGCCCTAACTTCCCCTCTCTCTAATGCACGTTATCTGCCCTAACTTCCCCTCTCTCTCATGCACGTTATCTGCCCTAACTCCTCCTCTCTCTAATGCACTTTATCTGCCCTAACTCCTCTCTCTCATGCACGTTATCTGCCCTAACTTCCCCTCTCTCTAATGCACGTTATCTGCCCTAACGTCCCCTCTCTCTCATGCACTTTATCTGCCCTAACTCCTCTCTCTCATGCACATTATCTGTCTCCCTAACTCCTCCTGTCTCTCTCCCTCTCTGACAGGCTGTCACTCTCTGGCTCACCCTCCCTCTCTCAGGCAGGCTGTCACTCTCTGGCTCACCCTCCCTCTCTCAGGCAGGCTGTCACTCTCTGGCTCCCCCTCCCTCTGTGACAGGCTGTCTCTCACTGGCTCCCCCTCCCTCTCTGATAGGCTGTCTCTCACTGGCTCCCCCTTCCTCTCTGATAGGCTGTCTCTCACTGGCTCCCCCTCCCTCTCTGATAGGATGTCTCTCTCTGGCTCCCCCTCCCTCTCTGACAGGCTGTCTCTCTCTGGCTCCCCCTCCCTCTCTGACAGGCTGTCTCTCTCTGGCTCCCCCTCCCTCTCTCAGACAGGCTGTCTCTCTCTATGCTCCCCCTCCTTCTCTGACAGGCTGTCCTTCTCTGGCTCCTCCTCCCTCTCCCAGGTAGGTTGTCTATGTCTGGTTCTTCCACCCTCTCTCAAGCAGGCTGTCTCTCTCTGACTCCCCCTCCCTACCTCAGGCAGACTGTCTCTTTCTGGCTCACCCTCCCTCTCTCAGGCAGGCTGTCTCCCTCAGGCTCCTTCTCCCTCTTTCATGCAGACTGTCTCTCTCTGACTCCCCTCCCTACCTCAGGCAGGCTGTCTCTGTCTGGCTCCCCCTCCCTCTCTCATGCAGGCTTTCTCTCTCTGGCTCCCCCTCCCTCTCTAAGGCAGGCTGTCTCTGGCTCCCCCTCCCTCTCTCTTGCAGGCTGCCTCTCTCTCTGGCTCCCCCTCCCTCTCTCTTGCAGGCTGTGCCTCTCTGGCTCCCCCTCCCTATCTCAGACTGTCTCTCTCTGCCTCACCATTCCTATCTTAGGCAAGCTGTCTCTCTCTGACGTCATGCCCCTCATGCAAGCTTTTTCTCCCTGACTAACCCTCTCTGTCTCTTTCATGATGCTTTTCTGAAACAAATTTGCTGTTTAGAATTTAATCAATACCTCTCACTAAATTGCAATCTAAAAGAAATACACTTAAAAAATCCCCCATCCAAGGAACAATTGTTCCCTAAAAAACCAAACCTAAAAGACTAATAACTCAAGACAACTCCTTTAAAGGACCCTAACACAAAAAATATATATCAGAAGCCCTATATTTAGGGTCCACCCTTCCATAGGAACTACCACCTACACTAAGCCCCATACAACTTTCACAGAATACAAGATTCTTGAGAACCCCAACTCTTAATTAGTTATTTATACTTCCTTGAAGTTATGGATATTCTATTCATCACAAAAAATGGGGTTCTTCTATCTTGACTGACCCCACAGTTTTCATCTTCAGCCAGTGATGCAAAATAATTCTTTGAGTAAATGGTTTGCAAATGATTGATTGTAGCACTCGAGTTCACCATTTAATCCATCCCTTGTATCTCTTATTGGATAATGTATTAACTTTACATATTGATGAATTTTCCCACATACAGCAAGGACTGGGAGGCTAGAGATAGAGGGCAGTAGTCAAAATAGAAGACCTCCCTTTTTTGGAGGGTGAAGTAATAAGATCTGTATTTGATTGGCCCCTATAATAGCCCTAGTCCTTATTTATTTAGCTGACTTCACCACTAGTTATGGTCCCCATTTATTTAGCTGACTTCATTACTAGTTATGGTCCTCATTTATTTAGCTGACTTCATTACTAGTTATGGTCCTCATTTATGTAGCTGACTTCATTACTAGTTATGGTCCTCATTTATGTAGCTGACTTCATTACTAGTTATGGTCCTCATTTATTTAGCTAACTTCATTACTAGTTATGGTCCTCATTTATTTAGCTGACTTCATTACTAGTTATGGTCCTCATTTATTTACCTGACTTCATTACTAGTTATGGTCCTCATTTATGTAGCTGACTTGATTACTAGTTATGGTCCTCATTTATTTAGCTAACTTCATTACTAGTTATGGTCCTCATTTATTTAGCTGACTTCATTACTAGTTATGGTCCTCATTTATGTAGCTGACTTCATTACTAGTTATGGTCCTCATTTATTTAGCTAACTTCATTACTAGTTATGGTCCTCATTTATGTATCTGACTTCATTACTAGTTATGGTCCTCATTTATGTAGCTGACTTCATTACTAGTTATGGTCCTCATTTATTTAGCTGACTTCATTACTAGTTATGGTCCTCATTTATGTAGCTGACTTCATTACTAGTTATGGTCCTCATTTATTTAGCTAACTTCATTACTAGTTATGGTCCTCATTTATTTAGCTGACTTCATTACTAGTTATGGTCCTCATTTATTTACCTGACTTCATTACTAGTTATGGTCCTCATTTATGTAGCTGACTTCATTACTAGTTATGGTCCTCATTTATTTAGCTAACTTCATTACTAGTTATGGTCCTCATTTATTTAGCTGACTTCATTACTAGTTATGGTCCTCATTTATGTAGCTGACTTCATTACTAGTTATGGTCCTCATTTATTTAGCTAACTTCATTACTAGTTATGGTCCTCATTTATGTATCTGACTTCATTACTAGTTATGGTCCTCATTTATGTAGCTGACTTCATTACTAGTTATGGTCCTCATTTATTTAGCTGACTTCATTACTAGTTATGGTCCTCATTTATGTAGCTGACTTCATTACTAGTTATGGTCCTCATGTATGTAGCTGACTTCATTACTAGTTATGGTCCTCATTTATGTAGCTGACTTCATTACTAGTTATGGTCCTCATTTATTTAGCTAACTTCATTACTAGTTATGGTCCTCATTTATTTAGCTGACTTCATCGCAAAACACTAAAATAAAATTATTAACCCCTAATCTGCCGCTCCGGACATCGTCGCCACTATAATAAACATATTAACCCCTAAATTGCAGTACTCCTGCATCGCAAACACTAGTTTAAATAGTATTAACCCTAATCTGCCGGCCCTAACATCGCCGCCACCTACCTACGTTTATTAACCCCTAATCTGTCGCCGCCACTATACTAAAGTTATTAACCCCTAACCCCAAGTCTAACCCTAACACCCACTAACTTAAATATAATTCAAATAAATCTAAATAAAACCTACTATCATTACCTAAATAATTCCTATTTAAAACTAAATACTTACCTGTAAAATAAACCCTAAGCTAGCTACAATATAACTAATAGTTACATTGTAGCTAGCTTAGGGTTTATTTTTATTTTACAGGCAAGTTTGTATTTATTTTAACTAGGTAGAATAGTTATTAAATAGTTATTAACTATTTATTAACTACCTAGCTAAATTAAATACAAATTTACCTGTAAAATAAAACATAACCTGCCTTACAGTAACAGCTAACCTTACACTACAATTAAATAAATTACCTAAATTAAATGCAATTACCTAAATTACAAAAAACAAAACACTAAATTACACAAAATAAAAAAAGAAATGATCAGATATTTAAACTAATTACACCTTATCTAATAGCCCTATCATAATAAAAAAGCCCCCCCCCCAAAAAAAAAAAAAACCCTAGCCTACACTAAACTACCAATAGCCCTTAAAAGGGCCTTTAGCGAGGCATTGCCCCAAAGAAATCTGCTCTTTTACCTGTAAAAAATACAAACAACCCCCCCAACAGTAAAACCCACCACCCACACAACCAACCCCCCAAATAAAATCCTAACTAAAAAAACCTAAGCTCCCCATTGCCCTGAAAAGGGCATTTGGATGGGCATTGCCCTTAAAAGGGCATTTAGCTCTATTGCTGCCCAAACCCTAACCCAAAAATAAAACCCACCCAATAAACCCTTAAAAAAAACTAACACTAACCCCCGAAGATCCACTTACTGTTTTGAAGACCGGACATCCATCGTCAACGAAGCCGGGAGAAGTCCTCAATGAAGCCGGGAGAAGTCTTCATCCAAGCCGGCAGAAGTGGTCCTCCAGACGGCATCTGAGCATCCTCTTCTTACGACGACTCCCGACGAATGAAGGTTCCTTTAAGTGACGTCATTCAAGATGGCGTCCCTTAGATTCCAATTGGCTGATAGAATTCTATCAGCCAATCGGAATTAAGGTTGAAAAAATCCTATTGGCTCATGCAATCAGCCAATAGGATTGAGCTTGCATTCTATTGGCTGATTGGAACAGCCAATAGAATTCAAGCTCAATCCTATTGTATTTTTTTCAACCTTAATTCCGATTGGCTGATAGAATTCTATCAGCCAATTGGAATCTAAGGGATTGGATGACGTCACTTAAAGGAACCTTCATTCGTCGGGAGTCGTCGTAAGAAGAGGATGCTCCGCGCCGGATGTCTTGAAGATGGCCCCGCTCCGCGCCGGATAGATGAAGATAGAATATGAAGATAGAATATGCCGTCTTGATGAAGACTTCTGCCCGTCTGGAAGACCGCTTCTGCCGGCTTGGATGAAGACTTCTCCTGGCTTCATTGAGGACTTCTTGCAGCTTCATTGAGGACTTCTCCCGGCTTCGTTGACGATGGATGTCTTAAAAACTGTAAGTGGATCTTCGGGGGTTAGTGTTCGGTTTGTTTAAGGGTTTATTGGGTGGGTTTTATTTTCGGTTACGGTTTGGGCAGCAATATAGCTAAATGCCCTTAGGTTTTTTCAGTTAGGATTTTATTTGGGGTGTTTGTTGTGTGGGTGGTGGCTTTTACTGTTGGGGGGGTTGTTTGTATTTTTTTTTACAGGTAAAAGAACTGATTTCTTTGGGGCAATGCCCCGCAAAAGGCCCTTTTAAGGGCTATTGGTAGTTTAGTTTAGGCTAGGGTTTTTTTTATGTTGGGGGGGGCTTTTTTATTTTGATAGGGCTATTAGATTAGGTGTAATTAGTTTAATTATCTTGTAATTTGTTTTTTATTTTGTGTAATTTAGTGTTTGTTTTTTTTGTAATTTAGGTAATTGTATTTAATTTAGTTAATTGTATTTAATTTAGGTAATTTATTTAATTGTAGTGTAAGGTTAGGTGTTAGTGTAAGGCAGGTTAAGTTTTATTTTACAGGTAAATTTGTATTTATTTTAGCTAGGTAGTTATTAAATAGTTAATAACTATTTAGAAACTATTCTACCTAGTTAAAATAAATACAAAGTTGCCTGTAAAATAAAAATAAACCCTAAGATAGATACAATGTAACTATTAGTTATATTGTAGCTAGCTTAAGGTTTATTTTATAGGTAAGTGTTTAGTTTTAAATAGGAATTATTTAGTTATTAATAGTAGTTTTTATTTAGATTTAATTTAATTATATTTAAGTTAGGGGGTGTTAGGGTTAGACTTAGGTTTAGGGGTTAATAAATTTAGTATAGTGGCGACGTTGGGGCGGCAGATTAGGGGTTAATAAATGTAGTTAGGTGGCGGCGATGTTAGGGGAGGCAGATTAAGGGTTAATAATATTTAACTAGTGTTTGCGATGCGGGAGTGCGGCGGTTTAGGGGTTATTAAATTTAGTATAGCGGCGACATTGGGGGCGGGAGATTAGGGGTTAATAAATATAATGTAGGTGTCGGCGATGTCAGGGGCGGCAGATTAGGGGTTAATAAGTGTAAGATTAGGGGTGTTTAGACTCGGGGTTCATTTTAGGGTGTTAGGTGTAAACATAAATTTAGCTTCCCCTTAGGAATCAATGGGGTTGCGTTACAGAGCTTTACTAGTTATAGTCCTCATTTATTTAGCTGACTTCATTACTAGTTATGGTCCTCATTTATTTAGCTGACTTCATTACTAGTTATGGTCCTCATTTATTTAGCTGACTTCATTACTAGTTATGGTCCTCATTTATTTAGCTGACTTCATTACTAGTTATAGTCCTCATTTATTTAGCTGACTTCATTACTAGTTATGGTCCTCATTTATTTAGCTGACTTCATTACTAGTTATGGTCCTCATTTATTTAGCTGACTTCATTACTAGTTATGGTCCTCATTTATTTAGCTGACTTCATTACTAGTTATGGTCCTCATTTATTTAGCTGACTTCATTACTAGTTATGGTCCTCATTTATTTAGCTAACTTCATTACTAGTTATGGTCCTCATTTATTTAGCTGACTTCATTACTAGTTATAGTCCTCATTTATTTAGCTGACTTCATTACTAGTTATAGTCCTCATTTATTTAGCTGACTTCATTACTAGTTATGGTCCTCATTTATTTAGCTGACTTCATTACTAGTTATGGTCCTCATTTATGTAGCTGACTTCACCAATAGATATGGTCATCATTTATTTACCTGACTTCATTACTAGTTATGCTCCTCATTTATTTAGCTGACTTCATTACTAGAAATGGTCCTCATTTATATAACTGACTTTACCACTAGTTATGCTACTCATTTATTTAGCTGACATCATTACTAGCTATGGTCTTTGTTTATTTATCTTACTTCACCACCAGTTATGGTCCTTATTTATTTATCTTACTTCACCACTAGTTATGATCTTTATTTATTTATCTTACTTCACCACCAGTTATGGTCTTTATTTATTTATCTTACTTCACCACCAGTTATGGTCCTTATTTATTTATCTTACTTCACCACTAATTATGGTCTTTATTTATTTATCTTACTTCACCACTAGTTATGGTCCTCATTTACTTAGCTTACTTCATTACTAGTTACTAGACTTCCCTACTAGCTATAGTTCTCATTTATTTAACTGATTTTACCATTAGTTATGTATCTTGTTTATTTGGCTGCTTCCAGTGGCTCATTGCTCCTCTATAGGTTAGAAATTTGACAGTACAAATCAACTTGTAGAAGTCACCTAGAATTTATACTTCATCAGTCTCACTGAGGCTTAGTGGATCTTGACAGATCTTCCCCACAAATTCTCTTAATGCTGTCCCATCTTCACTTCTGATAATCCCTATGGCACATCTGACTCTTTCCACCTACTTCTGTTTGTGTCAGTCTCTTCCTATATCTCCCAGACATTTCTTTCTCTGTTGCTCCCTAACTGTCTTCATATCTCAATGACCCACCCTAACAATCCAATTCTCTTTCTCCTAATTTTATCTACTGGATTCTACCTCTGGTTGTTACTGATTCTCTCACCTGTCTTAACGTGATTCTTCCCTTGTCTCCCTCTATCTAACTGAGTGTTCCTAT
>NW_026512241.1:0-20429 GCF_027579735.1 Bombina bombina
TACATTTGCTCTTCTGCTTAATAGGCTCTATCTTGGTCTTGTATAGCCAGTGCAAAGTAATAGGTAATTCACCTGAATTTAAACCCAGGTTTTTAATTTCACATGTAGTTACTTATACCTTTAGACTACAGAGGAATTTTATTCTTCCATCTATTAGGCTCTTTCTTGAACTTTAGTTAACTAATACATGATTGTTTCAAAAAGATTAACAGAGAGACCATATAGCATATTATTATTATTATTAATAATAATAATAATAATGCCTTTAGTGAAGTTTAGTGTATGAGTTTACTTGCAGAAGAGGTAGGTGTCTGTATTGCTTGTAGTGAAGTTTAGTGTATGTTTGCTTGCAGTAAAGGTAGGTGTCTGTATTGCTTGTAGTGAAGTTTAGTGTATGAGTTTAATTTCAGGAGTGGTAGGTGTCTGTATTGCTTGTAGTGAAGTTTAGTGTATGAGTTTAATTGCAGAAGAGGTAGGGATCTGTATTGCTTGTAGTGAAGTTTAGTGTATGACTTTGCTTGCAGGAGAGGTAGCTGTCTGTATTGCCTTTAGTGAAGTTTAGTGTATGAGTTTGCTTGCAGAAGAGGTAGGTGTCTGTATTGCTTGTAGTGAAGTTTAGTGTATGAGTTTGCTTGCAGTAAAGGTAGGTGTCTGTATTGCTTGTAGTGAAATTTAGTGTATGAGTTTGCTTGCAGGAGAGGTAGGTGTCTGTATTGCTTGTAATAAAGTTTAGTGTATGAGTTTGCTTGCAGAAGAGGTAGGTATCTGTATTGGTTGTAGTGAAGTTTAGTGTATGTTTGCTTGCAGTAAAGGTAGGTGTCTGTATTGCTTGTAGTGAAGTTTAGTGTATGAGTTTACTTGCAGGAGAGGTAGGTGTCTGTATTGCTTGTAGTGAAGTTTAGTGTGTGAGTTTGCTTGCAGGAAAGGTAGGTGTCTGTATTGCTTGTAGTGAAGTTTAGTGTATGAGTTTGCTTGCAGGAAAGGTAGATGTCTGTATTGCTTGTAGTGAAGTATAGTGTAGGACTTTGCTTGCAGGAGAGGTAGGTGTCTGTAATGCTTGTAGTGAAGTATAGTGTAGGACTTTGCTTGCAGGAGAGGTAGGTGTCTGTATGGCATGTAGTGAAGTTTAGTGTATGAGTTTGCTTGCAGGAAAGGTAGGTGTCTGTATTGCTTGTAGTGATGTTTAGTGTATGCGTTTTCTTGCAGGAGAGGTAGGTGTCTGTATTGCTTGTAGTGAAGTTTAGCGTATGAGTTTGCTTACAGGAGTGGTAGGTGTCTGTATTGCTTGTAGTGATGTTTAGTGTATGCGTTTTCTTGCAGGAGAGGTAGGTGTCTGTATTGCTTGTAGTGAAGTTTAGCGTATGAGTTTGCTTGCAGGAGTGGTAGGTGTCTGTATTGCTTGTAGGGAAGTTTAGTGTATGGGTTTGCTTGCAGGAGAGGTGGGTGTATATTGCTTGTAGTGAAGTTTAGTGTATGAGTTTGCTTGCGGGAGAGGTAGGTGTCTATTGCTTGTAGTAAAGTTTAGTGTATGAGTTTGCTTGCAGGAGAGGTAGGTGTCTGTATTGCTTGTAGTGAAGTTTAGCGTATGAGTTTGCTTGCGGGAGAGGTGGGTGTATATTGCTTGTAGTGAAGTTTAGTGTATGAGTTTGCTTGCGGGAGAGGTAGGTGTCTGTATTGCTTGTAGTTAAGTTTAGTGTATGAGTTTGCTTGCAGGAGAGGTAGGTGTCTGTATTGCTTGTAGTGAAATTTAGTGTCTGAGTTTGCTTGCAGGTGTTACATGTAGAAGAAATTGCTATAATGTATCAGGTGCCACTGGGTTAGTGCCAAAAGGGTTACTCTCCCATGCACAATTATCACTTGGTGTGAATAAAGTCTTTAACTTTTATATTATATTTACATTTCTATTATATGTTTTACCACCAGCCAAACTACAATCTCCATCACAGTATTATTTATTTATGTTTCCGTCATCATTTCTTTTCTCCAAAAGAGTATTTTCCTTTTTATATTTTAGCATTTGTCTATTTCTCCAACATAGGTGTGTCCGGTCCACGGCGTCATCCTTACTTGTGGGATATTCTCTTCCCCAACAGGAAATGGCAAAGAGCCCAGCAAAGCTGGTCACATGATCCCTCCTAGGCTCCGCCTACCCCAGTCATTCTCTTTGCCGTTGCACAGGCAACATCTCCACGGAGATGGCTAATAGTTTTTTGGTGTTTAAATGTAGTTTTTATTCTTCAATCAAGTGTTTGTTATTTTAAAATAGTGCTGGTATGTACTATTTACTCTGAAACAGAAAAGAGAAGAAGATTTCTGTTTGTAAGAGGAAGATGATTTTAGCAAACGTTACTAAAATCGATTGCTGTTTCCACACAGGACTGTTGAGATGAAGTAACTTCAGTTGGGGGAAGCAGTTGGCAGACTTTTCTGCCTGAGGTATGACTGGCCACATTTCTAACAAGACTTTGTAATGCTGGAAGGCTGTCATTTTCCCTATGGGGACCGGTAAGCCATTTTCTTAGATTAAGTAAAAGAATAAAGGGCTTTATAAGGGCTTAAAAAACTGGTAGACATTTTTCTGGGCTAAAACGATTACTTTGCTAAGCATATTTGGCAGATTATAACTCTTTATAGTTATTATAATCTTGGGGATTGTTGTTAAAAAACGGCAGGCACTGTATGGACACCTTTTTCAGATGGGGGCCTTCTCTAGTCATAGGCAGAGCCTCATTTTCGCGCCACTAATGCGCAGTTGTTTTTGGAAAGCAAGGCATGCAGATGCATGTGTGAGGAGCTAAGAACCACTGAAAAAGCTTATAGAAGGCGTCATTTGGTATCGTATTCCCCTCTGGGCTTGGTTGGGTCTCAGCAAAGCAGATACCTGGGACTGTATAGGGGTTAAATGTAAAAACGGCTCCGGTTCCGTTATTTTAAGGGTTAAAGCTTTCAAATTTGGTGTGCAATACTTTTAAGGCTTTAAGACACTGTGGTGAAATTTTGGTGAATTTTTGAACAATTGCTTCATGCTTTTTCGCATATTCAGTAATAAAGTGTGTTCTGTTTAAAATTTAAAGTGACAGTAACGGTTTTATTTTAAAACGTTTTTTGTGCTTTGTTGACAAGTTTAAGCCTGTTTAACATGTCTGAACCATCAGATAAGCGATGTTCTATATGTATGAAAGCCAATGTGTCTCCCCATTTAAATATATGTGATAATTGTGACATAGTGTCCAAACAAAGTAGGGACAATGATGCCACAGATAATAATAGTGCCCAAGATGATTCTTCAGATGAGGGGAGTAAGCATGGTACTGCATCATCCCCTTCTGTGTCTACACCAGTTTTGCCCACACAAGAGGCCCCTAGTACATCTAGTGCGCCAATACTTATTACCATGCAACAATTAACGGCTGTTCTATTGCAAATATTTTATCTAAAATGCCTACTTATCAGAGAAAGCGCGATTGCTCTGTTTTAAACACTGAAGAGCAAGAGGACGCTGATGATAACGTTTCTGACATACCCTCACACCAATCTGAAGGGGCCAGGAGGGAGGTTTTGTCTGAGGGAGAAATTTCAGATTCAGGAAAAATTTCTCAACAAGCTGAACCTGATGTTGTAACATTTAAATTTAAATTAGAACATCTCCGCGCACTGCTTAAGGAGGTATTATCTACTCTGGATGATTGTGACAATTTGGTCATTCCAGAGAAATTATGTAAGATGGACAAGTTCCTAGAGGTTCCGTTGCCCCCCGATGTTTTTCCTATACCCAAGCGGGTGGCGGACATAGTAAATAAGGAATGGGAAAGGCCCGGCATACCTTTTGTTCCTCCCCCTATATTTAAGAAATTATTTCCTATAGTCGACCCCAGAAAGGACTTATGGCAGACAGTCCCTAAGGTCGAGGGGGCGGTCTCTACTCTAAACAAACGCACTACTATTCCCATAGAAGATAGTTGTGCTTTCAAAGATCATATGGATAAAAAATTAGAGGGTTTGCTTAAAAAGATGTTTGTTCAGCAAGGTTAACTTCTACAACCAATTTCATGCATTGTTCCTGTCACTACGGCAGCGTGTTTCTGGTTCGAAGAACTAGAAAAGTCGCTCAATAAAGAATCTTCGTATGAGGAGGTTATGGACAGAGTTCAAGCACTTAAATTGGCTAACTCTTTTATTCTAGATGCCGCTTTGCAATTAGCTAGATTAGCGGCGAAAAATTCAGGGTTTGCTATCGTGGCGAGCAGAGCGCTTTGGCTAAAGTCTTGGTCAGCGGATGTGTCTTCCAAGACAAAATTGCTTAACATCCCTTTCAAGGGCAAAACACTGTTTGGCCCTGACTTGAAAGAGATTATTTCAGACATCACCGGGGGAAAGGGCCACGCCCTTCCTCAGGATAGGTCTTTTAAGGCTAGAAATAAGCCTAATTTTCGTCCCTTTCGCAGAAACGGACCAGCCTCTACTTCTACATCCTCTAAGCAAGAGGGTAATACTTCTCAACCCAAACCAGCCTGGAGACCGATGCAAGGCTGGAACAAGGGTAAGCAGGCCAAGAAGCCTGCCACTGCTACCAAAACAGCATGAAGGGATGGCCCCCGATCCGGGACCGGATCTGGTGGGGGGCAGACTTTCTCTCTTTGCTCAGGCCTGGGCAAGAGATGTTCAGGATCCTTGGGCACTAGAAATAGTTTCTCAAGGTTATCTCCTGGAATTCAAGGAACTACCCCCAAGGGGAAGGTTCCACAGGTCTCAATTATCTTCAAACCAAATAAAAAGACAGGCATTCTTACATTGTGTAGAAGACCTGTTAAAGATGGGAGTAATTCATCCAGTTCCAATAGGAGAACAAGGGATGGGGTTTTACTCCAACCTGTTCATAGTTCCCAAAAAAGAGGGAACATTCAGCCCAATTTTAGATCTCAAGATCCTAAACAAATTTCTCAGGGTTCCATCGTTCAAAATGGAAACCATTCGAACGATCCTTCCTACCATCCAGGAAGGTCAATTTATGACCACGGTGGATTTAAAGGATGCGTACCTACATATTCCTATCCACAAGGAACATCATCAGTTCCTAAGGTTCGCTTTTCTGGACAAGCATTACCAGTTTGTGGCACTTCCATTCGGATTAGCCACTGCTCCGAGAATTTTCACAAAGGTACTAGGGTCCCTTCTAGCGGTCTAAGACCAAGGGGCATTGCAGTAGTACCGTACTTGGACGACATCCTGATTCAAGCGTCGTCTCTGTCAAAAGCAAAGGCTCATACGGACATCGTCCTAGCCTTTCTCAGATCTCACGGATGGAAAGTGAACATAGAAAAAAGTTCTCTTTCCCCGTCAACAAGAGTTCCCTTCTTGGGAACAATAATAGACTCCTTAGAAATGAGGATTTTTCTGACAGAGGTTAGAAAATCAAAACTTCTAAGTTCTTGTCAAGTACTTCATTCTGTTCTTCGTCCTTCCATAGCGCAGTGCATGGAAGTAATAGGATTGATGGTTGCAGCAATGGACATAGTTCCTTTTGCAAGAATTCATCTAAGACCATTACAACTGTGCATGCTCAGACAGTGCAATGGGGATTACACAGACTTGTCTCCGACGATTCAAGTAGATCAAAGGACTGGCTGATCCTTGGACAACCTGTCACAGGGAATGAGCTTCCGCAGACCAGAGTGGGTCATTGTCACGACCGACGCCAGTCTGGTGGGCTGGGGCGCGGTCTGGGAACCCCTGAAAGCTCAGGGTCTATGGTCTCGGGAAGAATCTCTTCTCCCGATAAACATTCTGGAACTGAGAGCGATAGTCAATGCTCTCAAAGCTTGGCCTCATCTAGCAAAGGCCAAATTCATAAGGTTTCAATCAGACAACATGACGACAGTTGCATATATCAACCATCAGGGGGGAACAAGGAGTTCCCTGGCGATGGAGGAAGTGACCAAGATAATTCAATGGGCGGAGGATCACTCCTGCCACTTGTCTGCAATCCACATCCCAGGAGTGGAAAATTGGGAAGCGGATTTTCTGAGTTGTCAGACATTCCATCCGGGGGAGTGGGAACTCCATCCGGAAATCTTTGCCCAAATAACTCGATTATGGGGCATTCCAGACATGGATCTGATGGCCTCTCGTCAGAACTTCAAGGTTCCTTGTTACGGGTCCAGATACAGGGATCCCAAGGCGACTCTGGTAGATGCACTAGTAGCACCTTGGACCTTCAACCTAGCTTATGTATTCCCACCGTTTCCTCTCATTCCCAGGCTGGTAGCCAGGATCAATCAGGAGAGGGCTTCGGTGATCTTGATAGCTCCTGCGTGGCCACGCAGGACTTGGTATGCAGACCTGGTGAATATGTCATCGGCTCCACCATGGAAGCTACCTTTGAGACAGGACCTTCTTGTTCAAGGTCCATTCGAACATCCGAATCTGGTTTCCCTCCAACTGACTGCTTGGAGATTGAACGCTTGATTTTATCAAAGCGTGGGTTTTCAGATTCTGTAATAGATACTCTGATTCAGGCTAGAAAGCCTGTAACTAGAAAAATTTACCATAAGATATGGAAAAAATATATCTGTTGGTGTGAATCTAAAGGATTCCCCTGGAACAAGATAAAAATTCCTAAGATTCTATCCTTTCTACAAGAAGGTTTGGAGAAAGGATTATCTGCAAGTTCTCTGAAGGGAAAGATCTCTGCGTTATCTGTTTTACTTCACAAAAGGCTGGCAGCTGTGCCAGACGTTCAAGCGTTTGTTCAGGCTCTGGTTAGAATCAAGCCTGTTTACAGACCTTTGACTCCTCCCTGGAGTCTTAATCTAGTTCTTTCAGTTCTTCAAGGGGTTCCGTTTGAACCCTTACATTCCGTAGATATTAAGTTATTATCTTGGAAAGTTTTGTTTTTGGTTGCAATTTCTTCTGCTAGAAGAGTTTCTGAGTTATCTGCTCTGCAGTGTTCTCCGCCCTATCTGGTGTTCCATGCAGATAAGTTGGTTTTGCGTACTAAGCCTGGTTTTCTTCCGAAAGTTGTTTCCAACAAGAATATTAACCAGGAGATAGTTGTACCTTCTTTGTGTCCGAATCCAGTTTCAAAGAAGGAACGTTTGTTACACAATTTGGACGTAGTCCGTGCTCTAAAATTCTATTTAGAGGCCACTAAAGATTTCAGACAAACATCTTCTTTGTTTGTTGTTTATTCTGGTAAAAGGAGAGGTCAAAAGGCAACTTCTACCTCTCTTTCTTTTTGGCTTAAAAGCATTATCCGATTGGCTTATGAGACTGCCGGACGGCAGCCTCCTGAAAGAATCACAGCTCATTCCACTAGGGCTGTGGCTTCCACATGGGCCTTCAAGAACGAGGCTTCTGTTGACCAGATATGTAAGGCAGCGACTTGGTCTTCACTGCACACTTTTGCCAAATTTTACAAATTTGATACTTTTGCTTCTTCAGAGGCTATTTTTGGGAGAAAGGTTTTGCAAGCCGTGGTGCCTTCCATTTAGGTGACCTGATTTGCTCCCTCCCTTCATCCGTGTCCTAAAGCTTTGGTATTGGTTCCCACAAGTAAGGATGACGCCATGGACCGGACACACCTATGTTGGAGAAAACAGAATTTATGCTTACCTGATAAATTACTTTCTCCAACGGTGTGTCCGGTCCACGGCCCGCCCTGGTTTTTTTAATCAGGTCTGATGAATTATTTTCTCTAACTACAGTCACCACGGTATCATATGGTTTCTCCTATGCATATTTCCTCCTGTACGTCGGTCGAATGACTGGGGTAGGCGGAGCCTAGGAGGGATCATGTGACCAGCTTTGCTGGGCTCTTTGCCATTTCCTGTTGGGGAAGAGAATATCCCACAAGTAAGGATGACGCCGTGGACCGGACACACCGTTGGAGAAAGTAATTTATCAGGTAAGCATAAATTCTGTTTTTGTTATATTTGTTAGATACGTCATTCCGTCAATTCAGTCTATAATTTATCTAACTTGTAGGTCAATCACAATCCTTTAGAAATACTTAAATGATTTTTGACAGAAAAACTCCATTATAAAGTCTAAGGAGATTTTTTTTATAGATAAATCATTTTATAACCTTTTCTAAAGGCTTGTGAGTGATCCCTTGATGTTTGTTCACTGATTTTTATTTTTAAGGCTCGAGCGAGACTGGAATTGAGGGAAATGTGTACAAAAGAAGATGCAGAAGATGTTGTTCAAATAATGAAATACAGGTGATTTATTTTTATATAAAAGCTTAAAATGTTTTATACAGCTGTGTTGTACAAATGTATTTAGCATTGTTTTACATTATGTTACCATAATGCCATCAAATTGCAATGGCCTGTAAAATGGTTGTATCTTTTTGTTTTGTTTAAAGGGACACTTTATTGCAATGTTTTCCCTTAATGTGTTTAAAAAGACTTGCTAATGGAGTGCATTGTTTTTAATTTATCGAAAATGTTCCTTTAATTTATCGAAAATGTTCCTTTAAGTTTATTTATGCATTTGAAATTGTTAGTTTTGCCACCCATAACAAATATTCCTTTTGTATATAGAGAGATAAGCAGGTCCGCTTTTCCTGCATGCTCTACATATTTTAATTAAGGGGAAACATATTTTACAATACAGCTTCCTTTTATTCCTGTTTGCATGGGAATTAAGTGGTCACAGTACTGTGAGACAATTTTGACAGAACATACTGCTACCATTGATATAAGGATCTAGTCTTGCTATAACATTTTGTTAGAGGTTTTTATGGGGTATCCCATTCTATGGGGTGTGGAGCAACAGCTTCTTTCCTTCTTAATATGAGGAGAGTCCACAGCATCATTCCTTACTGTTGGGAAATACTGAACCTGGCCACCAGGAGGATGCAAAGACACCCCAGCCAAAGGCTTAAATACTCCTCCTACTTCCCTCATATCCCAGTCATTCTTTGCCTTTCGTCACAGGAGGTTAACAGAGAAGTGTCAGAAAATTTGGAGTAGTTCCTTATGAAGGGTATCTACCCTTCAAAATGGGACTGGAGTTTTAATTAGTCTTGTAAGCCTCTCAGTAAGTGCATTGACGAATGTTGGAGTCTGGAGATGCAGGGAGAGTCTTTCTGCGAACCCATCCAGACTCGTATTAACAGCTCCTAAGCAATCAGTGTTGACGAGTTTCACTGCCTGCTTCCATCACTCAAGTCCATGTAATCAGCGATGCTACAAGACTGTCACACTTGAGAGGCTGTGTTTTTGTTCCATGGAATAGATTCCGGTAAGATAGTTTAATTTTTTACACATATGTTAATGCCAGAACGTATAGAATCAAGGATTAATATTTCCGGAGGGGGATTATTGAACAGTGGGGATTAAAGGGACACTGAACCCAATTTTTTTTCTTTCGTGATTCAGATAGAGCATGCAATTTTAAGCAACTTTCTAATTTACTCCTATTATCAATTTTTCTTTGTTCTCTTGCTATCTTTATTTGAAAAAGAAGGCATCTAAGCCTTTTTCTTGGTTCAGAACTCTGGATAGCACTTTTTTATTGGTGGATGAATTTATCCACCAATCAGCAAGGACAACCCAGGTTGCTCAACAAAAATGGGCCGGCATCTAAACTTACATTCTTGCATTTCAAATAAAGATACCAAGAGAATAAAGAAAATTTGATAATAGGAGTAAATTAGAAAGTTGCTTAAAATGTCATGCTCTATCTGAATAACGAAAGAAAATTTTTGGGTTCAGTGTCCCTTTAATCACATAAGTTTATTTGATTATGCTGCGACATGTGTGGATGGTTTTTGGGCTCAGGCAGATGTTGGAAAGTACAGGTTTTTACTTTCATTTTTGGAGCTGTGCAGCCTGAAAGGCTTAGCGCTTTTTTTTGCAGGGACGGTCCTGCATTGCGCACCATGTAACCGGGTGTGGTCACACTTTATTTCCTCTTTCCTGACCGTGCGGTTTACCGGAGAAGTAGCAGTTTCTCTGTTTGTCCTGGGTCATAGAAGGTGGTGAGTGCCCCAGCCATTGGGGATATAAAGGTGCAGTTTTTTCTTTTTAATCAATAGTCTGCTTTGTAAATGCAAGCTATGGAGGATTCTGATGCGTTAGAGGGTACTCCCTCTTTACCTAAGTCTAATACCTGTCTATATTGTGAGGAGCCCGCGGTATACCCACCCGCTCAACTATGTTCCACATGCCTTGATAAAGTAATCATGTCAAAGAAGGTTAATAAGTTTGATACCACTGAGCTATCCACTTCTGAGGAGTCTCCGTCCCGTAAGGTACGCACCCTACAGTCATCTCCTAATACACATGCAGCTTCCCGTAGCACTCCTGATCCTCCATCTGGAGGGGGCCTTTTACCTCCAGACTTTACTGCGCAGTTACAAACGGCGGTGTCTGCGGCCTTTAGTGCTTTACCTCGTCCTGCTAAGCGCAAGCGAAAGCTCAAATATTGCTATCCTTCCCAGGGGTCATCAACTAGTTTTTTGGATTTATCTGATACAAGATTATCCGATGATGAAGGTGTCTCTGATACTTCAGAGGGCGCTCTTTCTGGGTTGGAATCTGCTGCCTCGAAACCTCCAGCTGCGGAGAAACCAGACATTAGATTTAGGATTGAACATTTACGCTTTCTGTTTAAGGAAGTTTTGGCTATGTTAGAGGTTCCAAATTAGAGGAGTCCAAATTGCCAGAGGAACCCTTGATTCCTAAATTAGATAAGGTCTACGAGGACAGGGTTGTACCATAAACTTTCTTGGTTCCTGTAAAGATGGCGAACATTATTAAGAATGAATCAATTGGAGTTGTAGGGTTCCATCCCCAAGGTGGATGGCGCTATCTCCACGCTTGCTAAACGCGCTACTATATCGCTTGAGGATAGTTAGCCGTTTAAAGAGCCCATGGATTAAAAGATAGAAACTCTGTTAAGAAAGATATTTCAACATTCGCAATATTTGTTTCAACCGGCAGCTGCTGTTGCTGCGGTTGCTGGAGCGGATACCTACTTGTGTGACTCCTTATCTTAGTTGATCAAGGTTGAGGGTCCCCTCAACGTGATCCAGGAAAGAATAAAGGCCTTAAGGGTTGCTAATTCTTTTATTTGTGATGCTCATATGCAGATTATTCGTCTGAATGCTAAGGCTTCAGGTTTTTCTGTTCAAGCCCGTAGGGCACTCTGGCTGAAGTCCTGGTCTGCGGACATGACTTCTAAGTGCAGACTTCTTTCCCTCCCCTTTAAGGTAAAGATTTTATTTGGTCCTAGACTCAATTATCTCCACGGTTACTGGAGGCTAAGGGACAAGGTCCTAATTTTCGTTCCTTTCGTTCTGATCAATCCCAACGTCATTAGCCCTCTGCAAAGCCCGGGCAATCCAAGGGTACATGGAAGCCTGCTCAGTCCAAGAATAAATTCAAGCACAGCAAGAAGCCTGCCGAGACAAAGTTGACATGAAGGGGCGGCCCCCGATCTGGTTCTGGATCACGTAGGGGGAAAACTGACGGTCTTTTCCGATGCTTGGTTTAGGGACGTGTAAGACCCATCGGTCCTAGAGGTCACAGCTCAGGGATACAAGATAGGTTTCAAGTCTCATTCATCCAGAGGCAGATTCCACCTATCAAACCTGTCTTCCAGGCCAGAAAAGAGAGAAGCATTTCTGGGGTGCGTGAGGGGTCTATCCTCCATAGGAGTCATTGTCCCAGTACCTCTCGCATAAAGAGGTTTGGAATACTATTCAAACCTTTTTGTGGTCCCAAAGAAGGAGGGAACTTTCTGCCCGATTCTGGTCCTAAAATACTTAAACTCCTATCTGTCCCCTCGTACAAGATGGAGATGATAAGGTCCATCCTTCCCTTAGTTCAGGAGGGAAAGTTCATGACCACTATTGGACCACTTCACGTTCCAATCCACAAGGAACACTTCAAATTCCTAAGGTTTGCGTTCCTGGACTAGCACTTCCAGTTTATTGCACTTCCATTTGGTCTAGCTACTGCTCCAAGAGTTTTTACGAAGGTTCTAGGGGCTCTGCTTGCAGTGGCCAGAAACAGAGGTATAGCAGTAGCTCCCTACTTGGACGATATTCTGGTTCAAGCACCATCTTGTCGTCTGGCGGAAGACCATTCAAAATCTCTTTTGTTTCTTCTTCGATTTCATGGATGGAAGATAAACCTAGAAATGAGTTCTCTTATTCCCAGTACCAGGGTGGAATTCCTGACTACTATAATAGACTCCATATCCATGAGGATATTCCTTACAGACCAGAGACGTTACAAGCTCGGTGTATGGAGGTGATTGGTCTCATGGTGTCCAGCATGGAACTCATTCCTTTTGCCAGGTTTCATCTCAGACCACTAGAGCTGTGCATGCTGAGACAGTGGAACGGCGATCATTCAGATCTGTCTCAACATATTTTTCTGGACAACCTGTCGAGAAAATCGCTCTCCTGGTGACTCTGTCCAGATCACCTGTCCCAAGGGACATCCTTCTTAAAACCATCCTGGGAGATTGTGACTACGGACGCAAGCCTATCAGGATGAGGAGCTGTTTGGGGTGCCCGGAAGGCACAGGGCCTGTGGACTCAAGAGGAATCCTTCCTCCCGATCAACATTCTGGAACTTCGGTCAATCTTCAATGCTCTGAAGGCTTGGCCTCTTATGGGTGTGTTCCAGTTTATCAGATTCCAATCAGACAACATAACCTCGGTGGCTTACATCAACCATCGGGGTGGGGGGGGACGAGAAGCTCCCTAGCAATGAAGGAAGTATCTCGGATTCTGGAGTGGGTGGAGGCCCACAACTGCTCGCTGTCAGCAATCCTTATTCCGGGTGTGGCAACTGGGAAGCGGATTTCCTCAGCAGACAATGATTTCATCCGGGGGAATAGTCTCTCCATCCCAAGGTGTTTGCGGAGATTTGCAACAAATGGTGGACGCCGGAGATGGAACACATGGCGTCCCATCTCAATTCCAAGCTACCCAGATATGGGTTGCGGCCCAGGGATCCTCAAGCGGAGCTAATCGATGCATTAGCAGTGCCTTGGAGGTCCAATCTGATTTACATTTTCCCGCCGTTACCACTTCTTCCTCGTGTAGTGGCCCGCATCAAGCAGGAGCAGGCATCGGTGATACTGATTGCTGCATCATGGCCGCAAAAGATGTGGTTCACGGACCTGGTCAGGATGTCCTCATCTCCTCCGTGGAAGTTACCTTGTCGCAGGGATCTGCGGGAACAGGGTCCTTTTGTTCATCAAAATCTAGATTCTCTGAGGCTGAATGCATGGAGAGCCAAAAGAGGTTTCTCTGAGAGGGTTATTGATACTCTCATTCAGGCTCGTAAGCCTGTTACTCATCGCATCTATCATAAGGTGTGGAAAGCTTACTTATTCTGGTGTGAAGAGCGTGGTTTAGCCTGGCATATTGTTAAGGCTGCCAGGATACTTTCCTTTCTCCAGGAAGGTCTGGAGAAGGGCCTTTCTGCCAGTTCCCTGAGGGGACAGATTTCAACCCTATCTGTTTTGCTGCACATGAGGCTCGCAGAGCTCCCTTATGTGCAATCTTTCGTTAAGGCTCTGATTATGATCAGACCTGTTTTTCGATCTAATGATCCACCTTGAAGTTTGAATCTTGTTCTTAAGTTTTTGCAACGGGCTCCGTGTAATACTATGCATTCGGTTGACATTGACATAGTGGTCATGAACTTTCCCTCCTGAACATTCGGTTGATCTTATATTTATTTGGCAAGGGACAGAAGGAAGTGCCTTGGATTTTATTAAGTCATTAAATGAGAACGGTATGGGACTGAATTTTACACACAATATTAGTGTAGATAATATTGAATTTTTAGACTTGGTGCTTTATTGGGATGAAGAAGGCCACATATTAACGAAAACTCACTTTAGAACAGTAGATACGAACAGCTATCTGAATTTTAAAAGTAACCATTACAAAGCGTGGAAAAGGAATATACCATACAATCAGTTTTCTAGAATCCGTAGAAACTGTACGGATTTAGCTTTATTTGATGAACAAGCAGAAATTTTAAGAACTAGATTTTTGGAAAAAGAATATCCTAGGGATTTAATTGAGGAGGGCTTTTTGAAAGCAAGGAATAAAGATAGGTCTGAATTTTTTGAGAAAACTAAGATTAAAAATACATCTGAACAAAATAGTCCTTATAAAGATAATAAAAATAACAATCTAAGGTTTATAACCAAATATACTTCCAACCACGATAAGATTAAGAGAATAGTCCATAAACATTGGAATATTTTACTTAATGACCCCATATTAAAAAACTGTTTAGATAAAAATCCAATATGTACTTTTAAAAGAGCACCTTCACTAAAAAATAAACTTGCTCCAAGCAAAGTAGTAATGAATAAATATGGAAAGAAGAAAGTTCCAATGGCCAGAAATTGGCTATCTGGTAAAAAAGGATTTTACAAATGTAACCGGGCAAACTGCGGCTTGTGTGCTTTTACCATTGGGGATAAATCTAAATTTGTATCCTTTTCAACAGAGGAGGAATTTGAGATTACCACTTGTTTTTCTTGTGACTCCTCCTTTGTAATCTATTTATTGGAGTGCAAATGCGGCCTGCAGTATATAGGGAGAACCTCCAGACCCCTGAAAAAAAGATGGGGTGAACATACCAGAAATGTGAGAAATTCTTGTATGAAACACAGTGTTTCTAGACATGGAATATGCTGTCATGATGGACAGACAGATATTTATAGCATCTTTCCTATTGAACAGATTGTCCCAAAGTGGGGTAGAAATAGACTAATTGATCTAAGACAAAGAGAAACGTTTTGGATATGGAAAATGAAAACTTTGAATCCATATGGGCTGAATGAAAATATAGATATGGCAGCTTTCAACTAAACAACCATTAGGAATAATAGATATTATAGAACCAACACATTTTAAGTCAGAACAATATAGTTGTAGTTTATTATCAGACTTCTAGACACTTAGATTCGATATCACAGCTCTAAGTGGAAGTGAAGTGTTTTATATTTGGGATGAGACATGTTTTGGTATAGTTTATTTGGGTCAAGTTTCTTATATTTGGGATGAGACATATTTGTCTACTTACTATGTTATAACAGCTAATTTATGTTAGAAATTTTTAATTAACAACTGAGGTTCACATCAATAGTAGGTAATAGCTATATCCTGCAGGTATATAATGCAAGTATAGTGTATAGATATGTCCCATTTATGAGTAGATATTCTTACAAAGGTTTTTTATACCAAACTAATGACATTGATGCCAGATAGGTACACATATTATTGCCTAATTTTTATATATACCCCACCAATGACAATATTACTTTGCATGTGAGACATAGAATGTTTTTAGATGGCATTATGTAAATGCATGTAGGAGATGCGATCTAATCTGGGGGTGTACCTATGTTTAAGGATTTAGGGCTTGTATACGCATTGTTATGGTTTGAACGAATTTTGAATACTACATACACCGCAAATTTATTTATATAGTTTATTTTTTCCGATCTGTTTAGTGCAGTTATATATTTAATCCCTATAAATATATCACCTCGTCATGTGAATATTTGGAATTTTATTCATAAGCAGCATACCACAATTCTCATTTAATATGGGGCACTGCTATTAAACGTGATGGTTACAGTTGTTACAAAGAGTTCAAGGTTCCGTTATTGTGAACAGCTTTTTTGTTATAATATAACTATGTTTCCAAAAAATAAGTTATCCTAAGATCTGCTCCGTTTATTTTGGAGCCGATATACACCCACTGTTTGATTGGCCGTTGTAATATAGGTGGGAACCAATCACATAGGCATAGATACACACCCACAAATTGATTGGTATTACGTACGCCTACACGTATGCGCCTTTTATGGTTATAGACGCCGTGTTAGGCTATTTTAAGCTGTGAATGTTAAATGTGTTTATACACCTGAGGAAGCGGTCTGGAAGACCGGGAAACGCGGTGTGGCATTTATTTGTTTTTAATAAACATTTTTTTAAACCTTTTACATCACAGCTTGAGAAACTCATTGCAGTATATTCTCCTGGGGTGCCCAGCTGTTATCCCACTTACACCTAGTTGTATAGCTGATACTACAGGTCGGCTAATCCGGTGGAGGGATTGAAAAGACATAAGTCACAGGGATCCGACGCGCTGCTGGTAAACAGGAGAGTTGCTGTAGCAAAAGGGAAATTCGTTGTTACGAGAGAGCAGCTACCTGGACAGCTGTTAATTCTCCACAAGGCGGTTGTGGCACTTATCAAGTGCTTTACCTCTTGTAAGTATGCTAAATACTGTGCGTGGGGATTGATACTTGTATGCTGATACACACTATGTTGGCGCCTTCTTCTTTTTCATCCTTTCTACAGATTGACATTAAATTGTTGTCCTGGAAGGCTCTTTTTCTATTGGCTATTGCGTCGGCACGCAGGGTTTCTGAAATAGTTGCCTTGCAATGTGAGCCTCCTTATCTGGTATTCCACACATACCCGCTTGGGTTTTCTCCCTAAGGTTGTGTCTGATTGTAACATCAATGAGGAGATTGTGGTTCCTTCCTTATGTCCTAATCCTTCTTTGAAGGAACATTTACTTCATAATCTGGATGTGGTTCAAGCTTTGAAGTTGTATCTTCATCTCTGGGAAGCGTAAGGGTCTGATGGCTTCTTCGACTTCCTTATCTTTTTGGTTGGGGAGCGTTATTCGCTCAGCTTATGAGTCAGCGGGACTAAGACCTCCTCAGAGGATTACGGCTCATTCCACTAGAGCGATGGCTTCTTCTTGGGCCTTTAAGAACGAGGCCTCTATGGATCAGATTTGTAAGGAGGCTACCTGGTCCTCCTTACATACTTTTTCAAAATTCTACAAATTTTACTTTTTTGCTTCGTCCGAAGCAGCTTTTGGGAGAAAGGTTTTACAGGCTGTGGTGCTCTCAGATTAGGGTCCGCCTCTCTTACACCTCCCGTTATCATTCAGTGTCCTCTAGAGCTTGGGTGTAGTTTTCCCAACAGTAAGGAATAATGCTCATATTAAGAAGAAAAACATACATTATGATTTCCTGATAATTTCATTTCCTTCTGTATGAGGAGAGTCCACGTCCCCCGCCCGTATGCTCCAATGGGCGGATCAAAATTTGTTTTTCTCTTCCGGCACCATTTATACCCTGATATTTCTCCTACTGTTCCTTGTTCCCTTGGCAGAATGACTGGGATATGCAGGAAGTAGGGGGGATTATTTAAGCCTTTGGCTGGGGTGTCTTTGCCTCCTCCTGGTGGCCAGGTTCAGTATTTTCCCAACAGTAAGGAATGATGCCGTGGACTCTCCTCATTTATGTTTTTGGCTTTCACTTGCACGCTAACCCTTAGTTGCGCTAGACCAACTGCACTAAAGCCAAAGGTGCATTAAAGTGATATGAAACCCCAAACTTTTCTTTCATGATTCAGATAGAGCTTGCAATTTTAAACAACTTTCTAATTTACTACTATTTTCAATTTGTCTTTGTTCTCTCTTTATCTCTTGTTGAAAAGCAGGGACATAAGCTCAGAAGCCTGTCCATGTCTAAACACTATATGGCCAGCAGTTTTGCAAGAATGTTTTCCATTTGCAAGAGCAGTAGGTGGCAGCGCTATTTCATGCCCTGTAGTGCTCCAGACACCTACCTAGGTATCTCTTCAACATAGAATACCATGGGAACGAAGCAAACTGGAAACTTTTCTTTTGCAAGATGTACCGAGTCCACGCAGTTATCCTAACTTGTGGGATATTGTCCTTCCTGACAGGAAGTAGCAAAGAGAGCACCACAGCAGAGCTGTCTATATAGCTCCCCCATTAACTCCACCCCCCAGTCATTTTCTTTGCTGGCTCTAAGCAGGAAGGGTAAAGAGAAGATGTGTTAAACTGTTAGTTTTATTTTATCTTCAATCAAGTGTTTGTTATTTTTAAATGGTACCGGTGTTGTACTATTTACTCTCAGGCAGGACATAGATGAAGATTTCTGCCTGGAGGATGATGATCTTAGCATTTGTAACTAAGGTCCACTGCTGTTCCCACAGAAGCTGAGGTGTACAGGAAAACTTCAGTGTGAGGAACGGTTTCTTGCTATACAGCAATGAGGTATGTTCAGTCATATTTTCTGCAGAGACTGTGTTAACTCAGAAAGGCTGACAGTATCCCCATTAGGGGAAGGGTAAGCAGTAATCCTAGGGGTTTTACTAGCTTGCATAAAGGGTTAATATCTCTTACATGGTGTATCCAGTCCACGGATTCATCCTTACTTGTGGGATATTCTCATTCCCTACAGGAAGTGGCAAAGAGAGCACACAGCAGAGCTGTCCATATAGCTCCCCCTCAGGCTCCGCCCCCCCAGTCATTCTCTTTGCCGCTCTAACAAGTAGCATCTCCACGGGAGGGTAAAGTGAATGTGGTGTTAGATTTGTAGTTTTTATTTCTTCAATCAAGAGTTTGTTATTTTAAAATAGTGCCGGTTTGTACTATTTACAAGTGATGAAGAATTCTGCTGAGAGGAAAAAGATTTTAGCATGTTGTAACTAAAATCCATTGCTGTTCCCACACAGGACTGTTGAGTACCAGAGAACTTCAGTTGGGGGGAACAGTTTGCAGGCTTAACTGCTTAAGGTATGCTCAGTCACTTTTTTTCTAACAAGACTTGGTAATGCTAGAAGACTGACAGAAATCACCATGTGGGAAGGTAAGCCATATTCTGAGACTCAGTATAGAAGGATGGCTTAGTTACAGAGCTTAAATCACTGGTGGACACTGTTATGGGGAAATCGATTATTTTCTTACTATAATCTGATATTTGTTTAAGTGTTTTTTACGTTTGGAACACTTTTTGGGGTTTTATTACGCCTGGCATATCTTTAGACACCTATTTTGGCTTGGGAAGGCCCCACAACTCCGGAGTGATGAGGGAGGGGGCCTAATTTTCACGCCTCAGTTGCGCAGTTCCTTTGCAAGACAGCTTCATGCAGCTTCATGTGCAGAGTCCAGAGATTGCTAGAAGGACTCCAGAGAGGCTTATTTTCATCCAAAACTAATCCCCAAGGAAGGTAGGGCCACAGCAGAGACTGTGGCATGGTGCTGTAGCTTATTAAACCGGTGGCCTGCTTTAATTTGTTCCGGTTTGGGCAATAAGGGGTTAATTGTCTTGAAATTTACTGTGCAATCATTTCAAAGCATTAGGATCATATGGTGAAAATTTCATAAAGATTGGATGTTTTTTTGAGTTGCAGTAAAAAAGTGTGCGCTTTTTATTATTTAAAGGCACAGTACCGTTTTTTCAAAGATTGTATTTTACTGTATTTGAGTGCTGTCTAAGTCTGTTTAACATGTCTGAGCCTACAGATAGACCCTGTTCTATGTGTTTAATAGCCATGGTGGTACCCCCTTTACATTTGTGTTTAAAGTGTGCTAAGGTTTCTAAACATTTTAAAGACCATGCAGTGACACTTAAAAATGTAGCCCAAGATGATTCTTTGACGGAAGGTAACGAGGATAGTCCCGTGCAAGCATTACCTAGTACCTCTAGCGCATTGGGCCCTATTACATTACAACAATTAGCAGCTGTCGTGGATAATTCCCTTGCAGCTTTTTTATCCAAACTGCCTGTTTCTTTCATGTAATTAACAAGAGTCCATGAGCTAGTGACGTATGGGATATACATTCCTACCAGGAGGGGCAAAGTTTCCCAAACCTTAAAATGCCTATAAATACACCCCTCACCACACCCACAAATCAGTTTTACAAACTTTGCCTCCAAGGGAGGTGGTGAAGTAAGTTTGTGCTAGATTCTACGTTGATATGCGCTCCGCAGCAAGTTGGAGCCCGGTTTTCCTCTCAGCGTGCAGTGAATGTCAGAGGGATGTGAAGAGAGTATTGCCTATTGAATGCAGTGATCTCCTTCTACGGGGTCTATTTCATAAGGTTCTCTGTTATCGGTCGTAGAGATTCATCTCTTACCTCCCTTTTCAGATCGACGATATACTCTTATATTTACCATTTCCTCTACTGATTCTCGTTTCAGTACTGGTTTGGCTTTCTACAAACATGTAGATGAGTGTCCTGGGGTAAGTAAGTCTTATTTTCTGTGACACTCTAAGCTATGGTTGGGCACTTTATTTATAAAGTTCTAAATATATGTATTCAAACATTTATTTGCCTTGACTCAGAATGTTCAACTTTCCTTATTTCCAGACAGTCAGTTTCATATTTGGGATTATGCATTGAATTATCATATTTTTTCTTACCTCAAAAATTTGACTTTTTTCCCTGTGGGCTGTTAGGCTCGCGGGGGCTGAAAATGCTTCATTTTATTGCGTCATTCTTGGCGCGGACTTTTTTGGCGCAAAAATTATTTTCCGTTTCCGGCGTCATACGTGTCGCCGGAAGTTGCGTCATTTTTTGACGTTATTTTGCGTCAAAGAT
>NW_026512242.1:0-40000 GCF_027579735.1 Bombina bombina
AGGCTGGATTGGCTTGAGAAGTATTACCTTCCTGCTTAGAGGACGTAGCCCTTGGGGCTGATCCGTTTCTGCGAAAGGGACGAAACTTAGGTTTATTTTTGGTCTTGAAAAGACCTATCCTGAGGAAGGGCGTGGCCCTTGCCCCCAGTGATATCAGAGATAATCTCTTTCAAGTCAGGGCCAAAGAGTGTTTTCCCCTTGAAAGGAATGTCAAGCAATTTGTTCTTGGAAGACGCATCCGCTGCCCAAGATTTTAACCAAAGCGCTCTGCGCCACAATAGCAAACCCAGAATTTTTTCGCCGCTAACCTAGCCAATTGCAAGGTGGCGTCTAGGGTGAAAGAATTAGCCAATTTAAGAGCACGAATTCTGTCCATAATCTCCTCATAAGAAGAAGAATTACTAATAATCGCCTTTCCTAGCTCATCAAACTAGAAACACGCGGCTGCAGTGACAGGGACAATGCATGCAATTGGTTGTAGAAGGGAACCTTGCTGAACCAACATCTTTAGCAGACCTTCTAATTTTTTATCCATAGGATCTTGGAAAGCACAACTATCTTCTATGGGTATAGTGGCGCGCTTGTGTAGAGTAGAAACCGCCCCCTCGACCTTGGGGACTGTCTGCCATCAGTCCTTTCTGGGGTCGACTATAGGAAAACAATTTTATAAATATGGGGGGAGGTACTAAAGGTATACCGGGCCTGTCCCATTCTTTACTAACAATGTACGCCACCCGCTTGGATATAGGAAAAGCTTCGGGGGGCCCCGGGGCCTCTAAGAACTTTTCCATTTTACATAGTGGTTCTGGAATGACCAGATAATCACAATCATCCAAATTGGATAACACCTCCTTAAGCAGAGCGCGGAGATGTTCCAACTTAAATTTAAAAGTAATCACATCAGGTTCAGCTTGTTGAGAAATGTTTCCTGAATCTGAAATTTCTCCCTCAGACAAAACCTCCCTGGCCCCCTCAGACTGGTGTAGGGGCCCTTCAGAAACCATATCATCAGCGTTCTCATGCTCTACAGAATTTTCTAAAACAGAGCAGTCGCGCTTTCGCTGATAAGTGGGCATATTGGCTAAAATGTTTTTGATAGAATTATCCATTACAGCCGTTAAATGTTGCATAGTAAGGAGTATTGGCGCACTAGATGTACTAGGGGCCTCCTGTATGGGCAAGACTGGTGTAGACGAAGGAGGGGATGATGCAGTACCATGCTTACTCCCCTCACTTGAGGAATCATCTTGGGCATCATTTTTACTAAATTTTTTTATGACATAAAATACATATAGTTAAATGAGAAGGAACCTTGGTTTCCCCACAGTCAGAACACAATCTATCTGGTAGTTCAGACATGTTAAACAGGCATAAACTTGATAACAAAGCACAAAAAACGTTTTAAAATAAAACCGTTACTGTCACTTTAAATTTTAAACTAAACACACTTTATTACTGCAATTGCGAAAAAGTATGAAGGAATTGTTCAAAATTCACCAAAATTTCACCACAGTGTCTTAAAGCCTTAAAAGTATTGCACACCAAATTTGGAAGCTTTAACCCTTAAAATAACGGAACCGGAGCCGTTTTTATATTTAACCCCTTTACAGTCCCTGGAATCTGCTTTGCTGAGACCCAACCAAGCCCAAAGGGGAATACGATACCAAATGATGCCTTCAGAAAGACTTTTCTATGTATCAGAGCTCCACACACATGCAGCTGCATGCCATGCTGTCCTCAAAAACAAGTGCGCCATACCGGCGCGAAAATGAGGCTCTGACTATGATTAGGGAAAGCCCCTAAAGAATAAGGTGTCTAAAACAGTGCCTGCCGATATAATCATATCAAAATACCCAGAATAAATGATTCCTCAAGGCTAAATATGTGTTAATAATGAATCGATTTAGCCCAGAAAAAGTCTACAGTCTTAATAAGCCCTTGTGAAGCCCTTATTTACTATCTTAATAAACATGGCTTACCGGATCCCATATGGAAAATGACAGCTTCCAGCATTACATCGTCTTGTTAGAATGTGTCATACCTCAAGCAGTAAGAGACTGCACACTGTTCCCCCAACTGAAGTTAATTGCTCTCAACAGTCCTGTGTGGAACAGCCATGGATTTTAGTTACGGTGCTAAAATCATTTTCCTCATACAAACAGAAATCTTCATCTCTTTTCTGTTTCTGAGTAAATAGTACATACCAGCACTATTTTAAAATAACAAACTCTTGATTGAATAATAAAAACTACAGTTAAACACTAAAAAACTCTAAGCCATCTCCGTGGAGATGTTGCCTGTACAACGGCAAAGAGAATGACTGGGGTAGGCGGAGCCTAGGAGGGATCATGTGACCAGCTTTGCTGGGCTCTTTGCCATTTCCTGTTGGGGAAGAGAATATCCCACAAGTAAGGATGACGCCGTGGACCGGACACACCTATGTTGGAGAAATATAGATTTAAAATCCACACTAGCTGGCTCTAAACAGAGGGAAAACATTAAATCCCACAGAAAGAGGAGTATGAGAATGGGAGGATTAGTAAAACATCTGCAGAGTTTGTACTTATGCAAAATGGTTCTAGATAATATGACTGTAAGTAATGAAATGAATATAATCAAATTATTTTAAACAAACATAAATTTGGCTAGTGCAACTACATTTAGCTGGCATGTTTATACCAGTTTTTTATGCTCATGTTATTTAAATAAAGTATATGGACTTTTATATCTGGAGGCTTGCTGAAGTTCTTTTTCAAGTTTTGGCATTTTAGCTTTGTCACAGTGTCATCATAGGGCTTTTTGTTCTCTAAATTAGAAATCATGAAATGTATATGGTGACTGAGATTGGCAGCTATCAGCATAGATTTAGTTTTTTTAGTGTGCTTCCAAAGACATTACCTTAAATTTTGAGGTGCTTCGCCAAACAAACTACATATTTCTCTGATTTGCTTAAGTGCTGGGATGACCCATTTGTCATTAGTGCGTAACTCTTCTATAAACCGATCTATCCACTGTATCTTCTGAGTGTCTCGATCCTTGAACAGAAAGCATATTGTATATTTTCCAGAAAAAAATAAACCACACAATAAGATCAAGTACTGCAAAGACTACATAAATCTTTATATCTTTACAATTCTAATAAATATTAAAGAAAATAAAAAACAAAAAATATAATGCCAACCTACTTTACCAACCTGTGAACAGCTATAATCCAATATTTTAATATGGGCACTTAGTGCCTGATCCATGATATCGACAGGAACATCATCACTGTGAGCCAAATTCCATAAAAGATTTAAAACCTTATGAGCCATCACACCATCTTTGTCATCCTCTGCTAGTCGACGTATTAACTCTAGTAGCTTCTCGCGCTGTTTTTTACTCGCATTTGTCCAACTAGCCTGGAAATTTAAAAGAGAAAAAGTCTTGCAGTAACACAGCTCACAGTGTACTCACTTTGCATTTATATACATTACCTAAAAAGGATATAAATAGAGGGCGCTATTTTAAATCCAAAACAAAATTAAAAAACAAATAGGTACTCAAGAGAAATCAGACCCAACAGTATGCAACATATACCAAATAAATAAAATAAAAAATGTCCGAACAAATCCCAACAAGGAGGGGGGAAAAAAGTGTATGGGAAGTAGACAAAAGTCCCACGGTCTTCTGATGCACTTCAAACCTTATGCTGCTGTCTTCAGATATCTATCAAATAATAAATCTGTAATAACAAAAACAAAGAAGCGCCCCATGTGTGTATCATTCAATGTAGGTGTTATTCATCAGGACAGAGATCACAGGTACTCACATTTGGGTAGAGCACTCTAATGTAAAGGTAGACGCATGCTAATACTTCACAGTATATCAGCTTGCTGGAACTCCCGAACTCCAATCCCCCCGTGGGGATTTCAGAATAGGATTGGTAGTAGTAATAAGGGTACGTAGCACCAGTCTCTTGTATAATAAAGAGACACTTTAATAAAAACAAATTTGTGTGCAATATAAAAAAATACAATACAAAAGTGCTACCAGGGGATCTGTATATAAATACTACTTCCCTGTGTAATGTGACGCGTTTCTCTGCGACTACATGTGCCGTTTCATCAGCATCACATTGAGTGGACTAGTAACTTTTTCCCTGTAGCCAGACTAAAAGGGAGGGCCACAAACTGAAAGTGCTGGTATAGAAAAGTAAATCTCAGGAACGTTACATGATCCCTGTGGATAGGAATATGCAAATAATCCTCTAGTCTATGGCAGAATTAAACTGACCATCCTACACTAAAGGAAGTAAAGTGTGAATTATCTCCACCTTGAAAGTTGGAACATTCAGGAATTTGTTCACCATTTTCAAATCCAAAATAGCACAAAACATACTTTCATTCTTTGATAACATAAAGGGTATTGAAGAAAGACCCTGGTTTAATTCTGGAGTTGGAACTGGAGTAATCATCATTAATTCCAGATCTCTCACACAAGAAAAGAAAGTTTGGGCCTTTAAAGAATTTTGAGGCACTAGAGTCTTCTCTGAGGAGACCTTAAACAAAAGTTTATTCGAAACCCCTGGAAAATGATTAACAATATCCAGAATCCTGAACAGATCTCTCCCAATCCTCCCAAGAGATTCAACCTGTCCCTACCAGAGACTGGTCTGGAAGCTGCACCTCCAAGTGATCTTGGGAGCTGGGTAAGACTTTGACCGTTTGTTTTTGGACCAAGAAGGGTTAGATTTCCAGGAGGATATTTCTGAGCCGTAGATTGCCAAAAGATACAAAAATGACTTGCACATATAAGCTTACCCTTAGATCTTTATCATGAGGCTGTAAAAGGGCAGAAAATCCTGGAAGGGAAGAAAAAGCAATCTGTGCTTAGAAACAATATCAGCAGACTAAGACTTAAGCCACAAAGCTTGTCTACCAAAAAGGGTGAATTCAGCATTCTTAGGATTAAAGCAAATAATTTCCACAGCTGCATCATAAAGGAATTTGCTGTTCTCAGGAAATTAAAACTATCCTAAACCTCAATCCAGAGAAACAAAATCTGAGAGATCACACCAAACAGCAGTGTTAGCAGAGATGCAGCCTACACTGACTGCAGGTCTAAACATAAAACCTGCAAACTGATAGGATCATCTATGGAAACCTTCAAGTTTCTAGCTAAAGTTTTCTATCTAAAGGATCCTTAAAAGAGTATCCTCCAAATGAATAGCAGCACGCCTAGCCAAACTGGAAATAGCTGCATCTACCTTAGGAACAATCTCACAGATCACTGTTTTAACAGAAGGGAGAGGAAACATGGATTTAAATTTGGTAGATGGAACAAAAGGAATACCTAGCTTCTGCCATTCCTTAGACATTTCAGAAACTGAATCAGGCACAGAAGAAGAGGAAAGCTGCTTAAAGGGACAGGAAACCCCAAAATTATCTTTCATGATTTGGATAGAACATACAATTTTAAACAACTTTTCAATTTTCTTCCATTTTTAAAATGTGCTTTGTTCTCTTGTTATCCTTTGCTGAAGGAACAGCATTGCACTACTGGCAGCAAGATAAACACATCTAGTCAGCCAATCACAAAGATGTGTGCAGGCACCAATTAGCAGCAGCTCCCACTAGTGTTGGATATGTGCGTATTCTTTTTCAACAAGGGATACCAAGAGAGCAAAGCACATTTGAAAATAGAAGTGAATTTAAAAGTTTCTTAAAAGTACATGCTCTATTGAAATCATGCAAGTTTAATTTTGACTTTCCTATCCCTTTAAGAGTTGCCTTGATCACTTGATCAATCCTCTTGACATATTGCTTTACTGTAGCATGACAATTCCTGCAATAAGGCAGGACTATGCTCAAGCCTGAATTTAAAGGACACATCCTCTGCCACAGCAACACAGTCCTGAAACTCAGAGAGAATATGCTCAGAGCAGAAGTCCTTAGAATCAGAAGCACCCATATCCACATTTCACATGTGGAGGCCTGTGGATCTACAAGGAGCAGCTCACTGTAGACCAGGGGATTAGTAATCAAGTCCACAATTCTCCTGGGAGGCATGCAACTTTTTCTTACTGAAAAAGACCTTTCACTGCCTGTCTTATAACTCCTTGTCTGCCCCTCTGAATGATAGGTTACAGCGAGGAAGATTTGAGCCTTAGATAGGTTAGAAGATCTACTCATTATTTAAAAGCAGATCTTGCATTTCACTTTCACCTCACCAAGAAGGCAAAAGAAAATAGCTGTGGATCATGGGAAGTAAGAGGGATTAAAAGTTCTAGTGTGTTAGGGTGTCTTTTGTCTATCCTAGTCAGGAGGTGAATATCCCCACACGTGATGACTTGTGTACTCTCACCATCTGATGAAAGAACAAGGTCAGATTTTTGAAGTGCTTCAGAACTATGTTTGGAGATGAAAGAGGTCCCCACTGCATGGTAGGTTTGAAGAAGAAAGAATGGATGAAGTTACCACTACTCAGGGTGACATTTAACTATGGATGCGCATCTCTGAAAAGTCTGAAACATACAGCTTCACCAGGTAAGGAGGCTTGACTGTGTGCATCCTTTTACATAAGTTACTTCAGTGATGTCTCAAAAAAAGCTTAGCTAAATCCTGGGAAATGATCTGCATAGAAGGAAGGATTGAAGAGTCAAACTTGAAGTGGAACAAATGTTTGGTTTTCACGAAGATGGCAAGTAAGATGAATGCTGATGCTAAAAGATTCACAATAGAAGTGAGAAGGCAAAAATGGTTAAGGTTTTTTTTTTTTTTTTTTATTGAGGTCAAACATCTATAGTTGAGAACATCAAATGCACATTGCATACAAGCCAAAAAGATTTGTAAAAAAGTTTGCAATTGACATAAGTAATGACATATGGTGCGTATAAACAGAAAAACAAAATTTATGCTTACCTGATAAATTTCTTTCCGGGCATTGAAAGTCCACAACGTCATTCCAATTACTAGTGGGATATTAAACTCCTGGCCAGCAGGAAGAGGAAAAGAGCACCCCAGCAAAGCTGTTAAGTGTAACTTTCCTTACCCATAAATCCCCAGTCATTCAGCTGAAGGAAAATGGAAAAAGAAGAAACACAAGGGTGAAAAGGTGCCTGAAGTTTACTCAAAAAAACTGCTGAATTATAAATTAAGAGAGGACGGGGTTGTGGACTCTCCATGCCCGGCAAGAAAGAAATTTATCAGGTAAGCATAAATTTTGTTTTCTTTCCTATGGCATGGAGAGTCCACAACGTCATACCAATTACTAGTGGGAATCAATACCCAAGCTAGAGTAAACGGAATGAAAAGGGAGGGAGAACAAGTCAGGAGGACCTAAACCAAAGGCACCACTGCTTGAAGAACCTTTCTTCCAAAAGAGGCCTCAGCCAAGGCAAAAGTATCAAATTTGTAGAATTTAGTAAAAGTATGCAAAGAGGACCATGTTGCCGCCTTGCGAATCTGTTCCACAGAAGCTTAATTTTTGAAAGCCCAAGATGAGGACAAGAGCCCTAGTGGAATGAGCCGTAATTTTCTCAAGAGGCTGATGTCCAGCAGTCTCATAAGCAAAATGAATTATACTTCTTAACCAGAGGAAAAGGATAGTAGAAGTGGCCTTCTGACCCTTACGCTTTCCAGAGAAAACAACAAACAAGGCAGAAGATTGCCGAAAATCTTAAGTAGCTTGTAGGTAAAATTTTAGAGCACCCACAACATCTAGGTTATGCAAAAAACATTCCTTATGTGAAGAAGGATTAGAACAAAAAGAAGGAACAACAATTTCTTCAATGTTTCGATCAGACACCACCTTAGGGAGAAACCCCAATTTAGTACGAAGAACCGCCTGATCTGCATGAAAAATAAGGTACAGGGAATCACACTGCAGAGCTGAAAGCTTAAAAACACTGAGCGGAAGAAATAGCAAGGAGAAACAAAACCTTCCAAGATAACAATTTTATAACAACAACATGCATCGGCTCAAATGGAGCATGCTGCAAAACTTTAAGAACTAGGTTAAGGCTCCAAGGAGGAACAACAGGTTTAAAACACAGGCCTGTTTCTGAACAGGGCCTGAACAAAAGCTTGAACATCTGATAAACCTACCAGACGTTTGTGCATACGAATACTGTGCAGAAATCTGACCGTTCATAATACTGACTGACAAACCTTTCTTCAGGCCATCCTGAAGAAAAGATAAAATTCGGGGAATCCTCTACCGACTCCAGGAGAAACCCTTAGCTTTGCACCAAAAACATAATTTATGCTTACGAGATAAATTCCTTTCCTTCTTGGCAGGAAGAGTCCACAACTTCATTCCTTACTGTTGGGAAATACAAAACCTGGCCACCAGGAGGAGCCAAAGACACCCCAGCCAAAGGCTTAAAGGGCCATAATACCCAAATGTTGAAACACTTGAAAGTGATGCAGCATAGCTGTAAAAAGCTGACTAGAAAATATCACCTGAATATCTCTATGTAAAAAAGAAAGATATTTTACCTCAAATGTTCCTCAGTAGCCAAATCCCATTGTAAAGGATATCTAAGCAGCATATCAGTATGTCTGTCCCGGGACAGCCGAAGGGATGAGCCTCGTGCACTCTCATGTTATTTCCCTATTCAGTTTAAAGGAAGTTTACTATGAAATCTCATGAGAGTTAAGTCAAATCTCATGAGATCACAGTAAGAGTGTTCATGACCTCAGCACTGCTGATGCCGATTGGCTGCTGTTCATTTCTTCATTTTTTTATATTGTTTTTACCTGCAGCTGGGAGCAGCCGAGTATAACTTTTTACACAGAACTTACTCTGCTGAGCTGAGGAGATTGTGAGGTAAAATATCTTCCTTTTTTAAATAGAGATGCAAAGGTGATATTTCCCTGTCAGCTTTTTACAGTTATACTGCATCACTTTCAAGTGATTTAGCATATGAGTATTATGTCCCTTTAAATATCCCTCCCACTTCCATTATCCCCCAGTCATTCTGCCGAAGGAACAAGGGAAAGTAGGAGAAATATCAGGGCATAAAAGGTGCCAAAAGAAATAATATTAAAAGGGAGCCACCGTTCAAAAAAAACTAAATTTATGCATACCTGATAAATTACTTTCTTTTACGATATGACGAGTCCACGGATTTCATCCTTACTTGTGGGATATTAACCTCCTGCTAACAGGAAGTGGCAAAGAGCACCACAGCAGAGCTGTATATATAGCCCTCCCCTTCCCCTCCACCCTCAGTCATTCGGCCGAAGGTTATAGGAAGAGAAAAGGAAAGGCTAAAAAGGTGCAGAGGTGACTGAAGTTTTAAAAAAATAAACCTGTCTTAAAATAACAGGGAGGGCCGTGGACTCGTCATATCGCAAAAGAAAGTAATTTATCAGGTAAGCATAAATTTAGTTTTCTTTTACAAAGATATGACAAGTCCACGGATTTAATCCTTACTTGTGGGAAACCAATACCAAAGCATTAGGAAACGGATGAAAGGGAGGGACAAGACAGGAACCTAAACGGAAACCACTGCTTGAAGAACCTTTCTCCCAAAGATAGCCTCAGAAGAAGCAAAAGTATCAAATTTGGAAAATTTGGAAAAAGTGTGAAGGGACGACCAAGTCGCAGCCTTACAAATCTGTTCCACAGATGCATCGTTTTTAAAAGCCCTTGTGGAAGCCACAGCCCTAGTAGAATGAGCCGTAATTCTTTCAGGAGGCTGCTGTCCAGCAGTCTCATATGCCAGGCGGATGATACATCTCAGCCAAAAAGAAAGAGAGGTAGCTGTAGCTTTCTGACCCCTACGCTTTCCAGAATAAACAATGAATAATTAAGATGATTGACAGAAATCCTTAGTTGCCTGTAAGTAAAACTTTAAGGCACGGACCACATCCAAATTATGTAACAGACGCTCCGTCTTAGGAGGAGGATTAGGACACAAGGAAGGAACAACAATTTCCTGATAATTGTTCGAAACAACCTTAGGAAGGAACCCAGGTTTGGTACGTAAAACCACCTTATTAGAATGAAATATGAAATAAGGCGAATCACACTGTAATGCTGAAAGCTCAGAAACTCTTCGAGCAGAAGAAATAGCAACCAAAAACAGAACTTTCCAAGATAATAGTTTAATATCTATGGAATGCATAAGGTTCAAACAGAACCCCTTGCAGAACTCGAAGAACTAAATTCAAACTCCAGGGAGGAGTAATAGGTCTAAATACAGGCTTAATTCTAGATAGAGCCTGACAAAAAGACTGAACATCTGATGCATTTGCCAAACGTTTGTGAAACAGAATTGACAAAGCTGAAATTTGTCCCTTTAAGGAACTTGCTGATAACCCTTTCTCCAATCCTTCTTGGAGAAAAGACAAAATCCTAGGAATCCTAACTTTATTCCATGAGTAACCCTTGGATTCACACCAATAAAGATATTTACACCATATCTTATGATAGATCTTTCTAGTGACAGGCTTTCTAGCCTGTATCAAAGTATTGATAACTGAACCAGAGAATCCTCGCTTTGATAAAATCAAGCGTTCAATCTCCACGCAGTCAGTTGCAGAGAAATAAGATTTGGATGTCGAAAAGGACCTTGAATGAGAAGGTCCTGTCTCAACGGAATTTTCCACGGTGGCAGAGAGGACATGTCCACTAGATCCGCATACCAAGTCGTGCATGGCCACGCAGGCGCTATCAGGATCACTGAAGCTCTCTCCTGTTTGATTTGAGCAATCACGCATGGGAGGAGAGGAAACGGCGGAAACACATAAGCTAGGCTGAACAACCAAGGTACTGCTAAGGCATCTAACAGTTCGGCCTGAGGATCCATTGACCGGGATCCGTATCTTGGAATCTTGGCATTCTGACGAGATGCCATCAAATCCAATTCCGGTCTGCCCCATCTGAGAATCAATGAGGCAAATACCTCCGGGTGAAGTTCCCACTCCCCCGGATGAAAAGTCTGTCGACTTAGAAAATCTGCTTCCCAGATCTCCTTCAATTCTAGCCCAAAAAGGGTCTTACCTTTAAAGGGAATAGCTAAAAGCTTATGTTTTGATGACACATCAGCAGACCAAGATTTGAGCCACAATGCTCTACGTGCTAAAATAGCAAATCCTGCATTTTTTGCCGCTAATTTAGCAATTTGAAAAGCGGCATCAGTAATAAAAGAATTAGCTAGCTTAAGAGCCTTAATTCTATCTAGAATGCCATCTAATGGAGTCTCAACCTTAAGAGACTCTTCTAGAGCCTCAAACCAAAAAGCTGCTGCAGTAGTTACTGGAACAATGCAAGCCGTAGGTTGTAAAAGAAATCCCTAATTAACAAATAATTTCTTTAGTAGACCCTCTAATTTCTTATCCATAGGATCCTTGAAAGCACAACTATCCTCAATGGGTATAGTAGTACGCTTAGCTAGGGAAGATATAGCTCACTCTACCTTAGGGACCGTTTGCCATGAGTCCCGAATGGTATCTTATATATGAAACATTTTCTTAAAATTAGGAGAGGGAGAAAACGGTATACCTGGTCTATCCCATTCCTTACTATTAATTTCCGAAATTCTCTTAGGAACCAGAAAAACATCAGTGTTAGTAGGAACTTCCAAATATTTATCCATTTTACACAATTTCTCTGGAGGAATCACAATAGGATCACAATCATCCAGAGTCGCTAAAACCTCCCTAAGCAACAGGCGGAGGTGATCAAGCTTAAATTTAAATGACATAGCATCCGAATCTGTCTGAGGCAAAACATTCTCTGAATCAGAAATTTCACCCTCAGACAGTAATTCCCTGATCCCCAACTCAGAGCACTGTGAGGGAACATCGGAAATGGCTAATAAAGCATTAGAGGATTCAGTATTTACATTAATACTTGACCTACTGCGTTTACCCTGCAACACTGGTAATTTAGACAATACCTCTGTAAGGGTAGTTGACATAACTGCAGCCATCTCCTGCAGAGTAAAGGAATTAGACGCACTAGAAGTACTAGACGTCGCTTGAGTGGGCATAAAAGGTTGTGACACTTGGGGAGAATTGGATGGCATATCCTGATTCTCTTCAGACTGAGAATCATCCCTAGGCACACTTACTTTATTTAAAATATGCTTTTTACATTGTAAACCCTTTCAGTACAAAAGTTACAATGTTAGAAAGGGTTGCACAATAGCTTCTAAACACATAGAACAATGAGAAACCTCAATGTCAGAGATGTTAAACAGACTAGTAATACCACAAAAGTCGTTTAAACACTTATTTATAGCATAAAATAAACATTAGAAAAAACGTGTACTGTGTCTTTAAGAAAAGTGAAACATTTTCCAAAATGCACAAAAAACGTTAAATTATTCCCAAATTTAACTTAATATTGTTGGTTAATCCAAAAATTACTGCACCCAGAAGCAAGGGCAGAAATAAGGCTTTAGAAGTACTTATATCAACATGTAGTCAAAAGATAGATAAAAATACACTCTGCCCCCAGGGTACTTCAAATCAAGTTTCCAACCCTTCAGACCAGCTACACAGTCCAGGAGCCACTGAGTTACTGTTTGCTGCTGCTAAGCCTGAAGAAATTGCACCAAAATAGGCTCCGTCCCTTAAGGTCAAAAGTCAGAGTAGGCCCAAACAACCCCGCATGGAAATGCAGTTTTGCACTAAAGTAAAAATACACACACAATATAACCCTCAAGCATAAAACCAATAAGTTTTAAGTGCCAAAAATAAAAAACATAAAACATTGTTTTTTTATATTGTCTCCCATGTCACATAATACCCAAATATCAACTAATGATAAATATAAAATAGTGACTCCAGTAACACTCCTCATATCTTTGTAAAAGAAAAGTAAATAACGGGCAGGGTCGTGGACTCTCCCTGCCAGGAATGAAAGGAATTTATCTGGTAAGCATAAATTATGTTTTCCTTCCATAAGGCAGAGAGAGTCCACAGCTTCATTCCTTACTGTTGGGAAAACTATACCCAAGCTCCAGAGGACACTGAATGAATAACGGGAGGGAACAGAAAAAAAGAGGCAGACCCTATTCTGAGGGCACCACAGCCTGCAAAACTTTAATCCTGAAGCAAACACATCAAACTTGTAAAATTTAGAAAAAGTGTGTAAGAAGGACCAGGTAGCCGCCTTACAAATCTGATCCATTGAGGCTTCATTCTTAAAAGTCCAAGAGGAAGCCACTGCTCTAGTGGAATGAGCCGTTATCCTTTCAGGAGACTGTGGTCCCGCTGTCTCATAAGCTAAGTGGATGACACTCCTCAACCAGAAAGATAGAGAAGTCGTAGTAGCTTTCTGCCCCATAGATGAAAGAGAAGATGATTGTCTGAATTCCTTAGTAGCCTGAAGATAGAACTTCAAGGCACGAACCACATCTAGATTATGAAGCAAACATTTCTTCACTGAAGGAGGATTAGGACACAAGGAAGGAACAACAATCTCTTGATTAATGTTACGATTCGACACCACCTTTGGGAGGAACCCTAGTTTAGTGTGGGCCACCACACAAGGGAGAAGTAGTAATGGAGTAAAAAGATATAGGAGTCTGAACCTCCATGGTACTGATAGGGCATCTATCAGTTCCGCCTGAGGATTCCTCGACCCGTACCTGGGTAGCTTGGTATTGAGGCGGGATGCTATGAGATCTATCTCTGGCGTCCCCCACTCGCTGCATATCTCTGCAAACACCTCTGGGTGAAGAGACCATTCCCCTGGGGATTGCCTGTTGAGGAAGTCTGCTTCCTAGTTGTCCACACCTGGAATGTGGATTGCTGACAGCGTACATTTGTGAGTCTCCACCCACTCTAGTATCTGAGATACTTCTCTCATCGCCAAGGAACTTCTCGTTCCCCCCTGATGGTTGATATAGGCAACCGAGGTTATTTTGTCTGATTGGAATCTGATAAACTGGGACGAACCCAGAAAGGGCCAAGCCTTCAAGGCATTGAAGATTGCCGGAGTTCCAAAATACTGATCGGAAGGGAGGACTCATCCTGAATCCACAGACCTTGTGCCTTCTTGGCACCCCAAATGGCTCCCCAGCCGGAAAGGCTTGCATCCGTAGTAACAATCTCCCAAGACGGTCTCAAAAAGCATGTGCCTTGGGACAGATCTGGACAGAGCCACCAGGAGAGCGAGTCTCTCGACAGGCTGTCTAGCACGATATGTTAAGATAGATCTGAATGGTCGTTGTTCCATTGTCTCAGCATGCATAGTTGAGGAATCTGAGATGGAATCTGACAAAAGGAATGATGTCCATGCAGGACACCATGAGTCCGGTTACCTCTATACACCGAGTCATTGAGAGTCTCGAGGAGACCTGGAGGGCAAGATATGCCGAAGTTAGCGTGCAACGTCTCTGATCTGTGAGGAATATTCTCATGTATATGGAGTCTATTATAGTTCCCAGAAAATTCACCCTTGTGCTTGGAGTAAGAGAACTCTTTTCCAAGTTTATCTTCCATCCATGTGATCGAAGAAGATTGAGAAGGGACTCCAAATGCTCTTCCGCTAGACGAAAAGATGGTGCCTGTACCAAGATATCGTCCAGGTAAGGCGCTACTGCAATACCTTGTGCTCTGGCAATGGCTAGAAGAGCCCCCAGAACATTTGTAAATATCCTTTGAGCAGTAGCTGGGCCAAACGGAAGAGCTATGAACTGGAAGTGCTGGTCCAGAAAAGCAAACCTCAGGAACTGAAAATGTTCCCTGTGAATCAGAACGTAAAGGTTTGCATCCTTCAGGTTTATTGTGGTCATAAACTGTCCTTCCTGAACCAGAGGAAGGATTGACTGTATTGTCTCCATCTTGAAAGAGGGAACACTCAGAAAAGTGTTTAGGCACTTTAGATCCAGAATTGGATGAAAAGTTCCCTCCTCCTTTGGAACCATGAAAAGGTTTGAATAAAACCCTAAACCACTTTCTGCTGTAGGTACGGGGACAGATACTCCTAGAGAGGAGAGATCCTGTACGCAACCTAAGAAAGCAGCCCTCCTTTTCTTGTCTTGTAGACAGACTGAAGAGTAGGAATCTGCCCCAGGGCAGATGAGACATGAATCTTATCCTGTATCCTTGAGATATAACCTCCAGGACCCAAGGGCCCGGTATATCCTGGAACCAAGCGTCTGAAAAAAAGTGAGTCTGCCCCCTTCTCAATCTGATCCCGGATTGGGGGCTTCTTAGTCCTATAGTGACGAAAGGCAAAGAATGACTGGGTGATAGGGGAAGTGGGAGGGATATTTAAGCCTTTGGCTGTGGTGTCTTTGCCTCCTCCTGGTGGTCAGGTGTTGTATTTCCCAACAGTAAGGAATGAAATAGTGGACTCTCCCTGCCTTATGTAAGGAAAAAGGTATTTACGCCATACCTTATGGTAAATCCTGTGAGTAACAGGTTCACGAACCTAAAGCATAGTATCAATGTTAGTTTCAGAGAATCTAGATTTGGATGGAGGAATGGACCCTGAATTAGAAGGTCCTTCCTCAAAGGTAACCTCCAAGGTCCAAAAGCCCACTTCCTGGGATAAAAAGTCTGTCTGCTTAGAAAATCCACCTCCCAATTGTCCACTCCTGAAATGTGGATGGCAGATAGGATACAATCGTGGGCTTCTGCCCACTGCAGAATGCAAGTCACCTCCTTCATGGCCAAGGAACTCAGAGTTTCTCCATGGTGGTTCATGTAAGCCACTGAGGTGATGTTGACCGACTGGAATCTGATAAACCGGACTAAAGATAATTGAGGCCAAGTTGTCAAGGCATTGAAGATTGCTCTCAACTCCAAGATGTCTATGGGAAGAGAAGGTTGTGAGCCTTTAGAGAACCCCAGACAGCTCCCCAGCCTAACAGGCTGGCGTTCGTAGTCACAATCACCCAGGAAGGTATTAGGAAGCAAGCGCCCTGAGACAGATGCTCCTGTGAAATCCACCATAAGAGAGTATCTTGTTAGGGGATCCAGATTTTTTTCTCTGCAATAAATCTGAATGGTCTCCGTTCCATTGACTGAGCATGCAAAGCTGCATCGGTCGCAGATGGAACCAAGCAAAAGGAATGATGTCCATGGAAGCCACAATCAAACCAATCACCTCCATGCATTGAGCTACTGATGGACGAATAGCAGACTGGAGAGAAAGGCAAGAAGCAAGAAGTTTGGATTTTCTGACATCCATCAGGAATATCTTCATGGACAGGGAATCTATGATTGTCCCTAGGAAACACACTCATGTAGCTGGAACTAGAGAACTCTTTTCCAGATTCACTGTCCACCCATGGGAATGTAGAAAAGAAAAACAACATCTCTGTATGAGATTTTGATAGTTGAAATGAGGAAGGCGGAACCAAGATGTCATCTATATAAGGCGCCACAGCAATTCCCGGGGATCAGATCACTGCCAAAAGAGCCCCCGGAACCTTTCTGAATATTCTGGGAGCCGTGGCAAGACCAAATGGAAATGCTTGTCCAGAAAGGCAAACCTTAGAAACTGGTGATGATCCCTGTGAATAGGAAAGTATAAATATGCATCCTTCAAGTCTATAGTCGTCATGAACTGACCTTCCTGAACCAATGGTAGGAAGGACAGTAAAGCTAGACATCTTAGCTCCCAGTCTAATTACCTGCATGTTGGCATAACAGATAAAGGTATTGGCTAATTTAAGAGCCTTGAACACATCTTGGATCTCCTTAATCGTAGTCTCTTCTGATATCAGATCAGACAGAGCATCACACCAATAAGATGCTGCATCCGCAACCATAGCAATACTTGCCGCAGATTGCTACTTTAATCCTTGATGGATGTACATCTTTTTTTAGGTAAGCCTCTATCTTCTTATCCATAGGATCCTTAAAGGAACAACTATCCACTACAGGAATGGCAGTTCTCTTAGCTAGAGTAGAGATAGCTCCTTCTACTTTAGGCACAGTGCGCCATGAGTCACGAATTAAGTCAGCAACAGGAAACATATTTTTTAAAAACAGGGTAGGGGAAAAAGGAAACCCAGGCTTATCCCATTCCTGAGCAATAATTTCAGACATCTGGTCTGGAATAGGAAAACATCCACGGATGACGGAGAATCAAACTCTATTAGGTTTAGTAGAATTTTAGGGTTGACAGCAACCGAAGGTTTGGAGTCGGCCAAAGTAGCTAGAACCTCCTTCAGAAGCAACCGGAGATTTTCAAGCTTAAATTGGAAATTAACTTCTTCAGATTCTGAAGAATTTTCCGTCATCATGTCAGAGTCTGAGATTTCACCTTCAGAAGCTACTAAAGTATCCTTTTCATCAGACAGTTGGGAAAGGTTGACCAACGCAGATTTAGAGGGGTCAGAAACCTTACAAGCAGAAATATGTTTAGATTTCCTCTTACGCAGAAGTTATCTGCACAGCAAAATCTCCTGGCAAATAAACACCCCCAGGAGGTTGAGAGGAACCGCAGGGCACTGTATGTGAGAAAAACAGAGCTTGGGACGTCTTTGGAGAAAGCTGAGACATATCCTGAACAGCATTGTCCTGAGAGACATATGGATCAGAAGGCAGTAATTTATCTTTAAGCTTAAGAGTCTTAGATAAGCAAGTGGCAAAAAATGGGCCAACCTGGGCCTCCAGACAAAGCGAACATTTATCAAAGGAAATAGTTGTAATTTGGTCTGGATACATAACCACAAAATTGATTCTCAAATCTTAAATATAAAAATAATATTTCACTAATCCGGTAAATAAATCAGCCACAAGCAACTGATATTAGCAAAATAAAGACAGAGTTGTAAACTTGAAATATTTTTTATAACTAAAACCTCTATACCTCAGCGAGCTGAGGAGTCTCATCGCACCAGAACTTTGCTATAAACTGTAAGAAAACACTCATGCATCCGATCCACTGTCGGAATAAACTATCATGCTTGGCGAGCTGTCGATTAGATCCTACGCGATACACTAGTCTACACATAGAAAGCTACGTGATCGCTTCCCTGCCAACACTTACTCCGCTCAACTATGTGTAAAACAGAAGAGCGGAGCGTCATGTGATCGGACTCTGAAAAGAAACTGTGCCACAGTAAAAGAGCGCGTTTCTGACTGAGAAATAAATATAAAAATTTTTTAAGCCCGATAAACCACTTTATATAATATACCCTCTTATATAATAAGAACTTAAAAACCTTGCTGTCTAATAAAGCAATATTAAAACCTTTCAGACAAGCCTCTTAAAGGGACACTGAACCCAAATTTTTCCTTTCGTGATTCAGATAGAGCATGAAATTTTAAGCAACTTTCTAATTTACTCCTATTATCAAATTTTCTTCATTCTCTTGGTATCTTTATTTGAAATGCAAGAATGTAAGTTTAGATGCCGGCCCATTTTTGGTGAACAACCTGGGTTGTCCTTGCTGATTGGTGGATAAATTCATCCACCAATAAAAAAGTGCTGTCCAGAGTCCTGAAAAAAGAAGCTTCTTTTTCAAATAAAGATAGCAAGAGAACGAAGAAAAATTGATAATAGGAGTAAATTAGAAAGTTGCTTAAAATTGCATGCTCTATCTGAATCACAAAAGAAAACATTTGGGTTCAGTGTCCCTTTAAGTTAATAAGTCTCACATAAATCACATCAGGGAATTAACCCCTTAATGCTCACATGCCACTGCCTGACAAAAAAACTGCCCAAACTGTTAACCCAACCTAAGGTTAAAACTGTCCCAAAAGAAAAAAAAAAACTGTCCCAAGAGTAAATCCACTAGAAGAATTAACCCCAAAATGCAGTCCTTCAGTACCTAGAAGGCAAATGCACTGACCTGTGGATTCAGCTGTAGGGCAGGAACAGCTTCTTAGGTGTGAGACACTCCACTCTATATCAGGGACCTTAAGAAAAAGAAAGAACAGAGTAACCAACCCTGGCTTTCTATAAAGGGGTAGCAATAATGTTAGAAATAAAGCAAAGACAACCTTGCCACTTTCTAAGAGCCACCATTACTCTTACTAATGAGATTGACATGGACACAGCATAGCGCCAATCCTTGCTTTCAGGGAAAAGTACCCATAAAAGGATTAAATATCTTCAGGCACCATCTTCGCACATCCTCGATTGACAAAGGCAAAGAGAATGACTGGGGATTATGGGTAAGGGAAGTGACACTTAACAGCTTTGCTGGGGTGCTCTTTGCCTCCTCCTGTTGGCCAGGAGTTGAATATCCCACTAGTAATTGGAATGATGTTGTGGACTCTCCATGCCATAGGAAAGAAATATGTTCTATATCATTGATTGCATATATTTTATTTTGATATAACACATCACATATATATTTTTATAGAACACATTTCTTATATTTATATATTTTAGTTCTTTTTGCGCTAACCTAACCTCTCTTTTCTTTAATTACTCCCATGGCATCTATGTCTGTTGAGCTCTGTCCTTAAATTAATATGGGACAGGAGTAGTCTTCCTCAAGGAAAGCAAAACCAAAGCCTATGCAGCTCCCAGGGAAATTATATTAAGCACAAAAGGATCTTAAATAGATTTTTCCAAAGGCTCCTGAAAAAGGTTCAGTCTGCCTCTCACCAAAACAGTGTAGAATTAGGGGCTGCACCTTCATGTTGATTTGGAGAAAGTTGCAGCCTTTTTAAAGTTACCAGGATAGACCCCCCTCCCACTTGTTCCCTACGATTATTAATCTTTATTTATAAAGCACCAACAGATTCCGCAGCGCTGCACATGGGTACAAAGATAAAAAAAACAAAATACAACAAAAACATAAATTATGCTTACCTGATAATTTCATTTCCATCTGTGGGAGGAGAGTCCACTGCTTCATTCATCACTTGTGGGAAATAAGAACTTGGCCACCAGGAGGAGGCAAAGACACCCCACCCAAAGGCTTAATTACCTCCCCCACTTCCCTCATCCCCCCAGTCATTCTGCCAAGGGAACAAGAAACAGTAGGAGAAATATCAGGGTATAAATGGTGCCAGAAGAACAAAAAATAAATTTAGGTCCGCCCACCGGAGAACAGGCGGGTGCAGTGGACTCTCCGCCCCACGATGGAAATGAAATTATCAGGTAAACATAATTTATGTTTTCCATCTAAAGGGAAGGAGAGTCCACTGCTTCATTCATCACTTGTGGGAACAAATACCCAAACTCTAGAGGACACTGAATCAAGAAAACAGGAGGGTAAAGGAGGCGGACCCTATACTGAGGGCACAACAGCCTGTAGAACCTTTCTCCCAAAAGCTGCTTTCGTCAAAGAAAAAACGTCAAATTTGTTAAATTTTGCAAAAGTATGTAAGGATGACCAGGTAGCCGCCTTATAAATCTGCTCTTATAGAAGCCTCATTCTTAAAGGCCCAAGAAGAGGCCACAGCTCTAGTCGAGTGAGCCATAATCCTCTGAGGAGGCTTGTGTCCCGCTGTCTCATAAGCCAGACCGATCATACTCCTCAACCAAAAAGGATAAATAAGTTGCAGAGGTCCTCTGCCCCATGCGCCTTCCAGGATACACAACGAATAAGGACGACGTCTGTCAGAACTCCTTTGTGGCTTGAAGATAAAACTTTAAGGCCCGAACCACATCCAGATTATAAAGTAACCTCTCCTTTGAAGAGGATGGTTTAGGACACAAGGAAGGAACCATTATTTCCTGGTTAATGTTACCACTCAACACCACCTTGGGAAGAAATCTCATACCGGTTCACAGAACGGCTTTGTCAGCATAAAAAAACAAGTAAGGAGGCTCAAATTGTAAGGCCGCCAACTCAGAGACATTGCGTGCCGAAGCAATAACCAATAACAACAGGACCTTCCATTAGAAAATTATTTTAATGTCCAGAGCATGCATTGGCACAAAGGGAGCCCTCTGCAAGACCTTAAGCACCAAGTTTAAGCTCCAGGGAGGAGCCAGATACCTGAAAAATGATCTAATCCTAACCAGAGCCTGAACAAAGGACTGAATATCAGGAAGCTCCGTGAGCTTCTTGTGCAACAGTGCCGATAAAGCCGAGATTTGTACCCTTAGGGAACTTGCAGCAGGACCCTTATCCAGACCATCCTGGAGTAAGGTCAAAATCCTGGGTACCCTGACCTTGTGCCAAGGGTATTCTCGTTCCTCACACCAGGACAAATAGGTCCTCCACACCTTGTGGTAGATGCGTCTAGTAACCGGCTTCCTGGCCTGGACGAGAGTGTCGATCACTCTCTCCGAAACACTTCTCTTGGCTAAGACTAGGCTTTCAATCTCCACGCAGTCAGCCTCAGAGAATCGAGATTTTGTTGAAGAGAAGGACCTTGAACTAGTGGGTCCTTCCGACAAGGTAACTTCCACGGCGGATGAGACGACATTGCCACTAGATCCACAAACCACGTCCTCCGCGGCCACGACGGAGCAATCAGAATAGCCGAAACTTGCTCCTGCTTGATGCGGGCCACTACTCGAGGTAGAAGAGGCAACGGTGGAAATATGTAGATTAGGTTGAAGTTCTAGGGTACCGCCAAGGCGTCTATCAGTTCTGCTTGGGGATCCCTGGATCGCGACCCGTATCTAGGTAGCTTGCAATTGAGTCTGGACGCCATGTGATCTATTTCCGGCGTCTCCCATCTGCTGCAGATCTCCGTGAACATCTCGGGGTGGAGAGACCATTCCCCTGGATGAAACGTCCGTCTGCTCAAAAAATCCGCCTCTCAGTTGTCCACACCCGGAATGTGGATCGCTGAGAGCGAACAATTGTGAGTCTCTGCCCATTTGAGAATCCGAGATACTTCCCTTATTGCTAGGGGGCTTCTCGTCTCCCCCCCCCCCGATGGTTTATATAAACCACCGAGGTGATGATCAATTGGGACAACTCCAGAAGGGGCTAAGCCTTAAGAGCGTTGTTTATAGGTAGGCTCAATTCCTCTCGAGCCATCTGCCTTGAGCCTTTCTGGTACCCTAAACGGCTCCCCAACCTAATAGAGTCGCATCCATGGTTACAATCTGACAATTGACCCAGTCGGATCCACCAAGACAGGGACTCCCTCACCGGTCTGTCCAGAGATATCTTTTGGGACAAGTCTGAATGATCGCCATTCCATTGTCTCAACATGCACAGCTGCAGAGGTCTGAGAAAAAACCTGGCGAATAGAATGACATCTATGCTGGATAGTATGAGCCCGCATACCTCCATACATCTGGCCACAGATGTCCTGGAGAATGTCTGCCGGTCTAGACAGTTGGACGCAAGCTTGCAATGTCTCTGGTCTGTTAGGAATATCTTCATCGTAGAAGAATCTATTATCGTACCCAGGAACTCCACCCTGTTTCTGGGGACCAATGAACTCTTTCCTTCGTTTATCTTCCACCCATGGGATCAAAGTAGGAGAGCTCTCGAATGATCCTCCGCCAGACTGTAGGATGGAGCCTAGACCAAGATATTGTCCAGATACGGAGCCACCGCAATTTCTCTGGCTCCCGCTACTGCGAAAAGAGCTCCAAGAAACTTTGTAAAGACTCTTGGGGCCGTCGTTAGACCAAACGGAAGGGCCACAAACTGTAAGGGCTGCTCCAGGAAGGCGAACCTTAGGAATTTGAAATGATCCTTGTTGATTGAAACAAGAAGGTAAGCATCCTTTAGTTCTATAGTCGTCATGAATTGCCCCTCTCGAATCAGGGGCAGAATTGACCTGATCGTCTCCATCTTGAACGATGGGACTGACAAAAACTTTAGTAGGGCTTTTAGGTCCAGGATTAGACGAACTGTGCCCTCCTCCTTTAGGACCACGAAAAAAGGTTTGAATAATACCCCAGACCTCTTTCTGCATGAGGAAACGGGACGATTACCCCGAGAGATGAGAGATCCCTCACACAGAGATGTTTGACAGAAGAAACCTGCCTCTGGGTGACGACCTCCAGGACCCAAGGATCTGTAACGTCTCCCATCCAGGCCCCAGCAAAAAGAGATAGTCAGCCACCTACCTGGTCCAAGGACGAGTCGGGGGCCGTCCCTTCATGCCGACTTTGACAAGGTCGGCTTCTTGTTCTGCTTGGACTTATTCCAAGAGTTTGCTGGCTTCCAAGCTCCCTTGGATTGCTTAGATTTTGCGGAGAGATGCTGGCGCTGAGACTTGTCTGCACGAAAGGGACGAAAAGTAGATCCATTAGGTTTGGCTTTCTTATTCTGAGGTAAGAAGGCGCCCTTGCCACCCATGATGGTAGATATAATAGAATCCAGGCCCGGGCCAAACAAAACCTTCCCTTTAATGGAAGGGAAAGCAAGCGAGACTTAGATGTCATGTCTGCAGACCACGATTTTAGCCACAGAGCCCTGCGAGCTAAAACAGAAAATCCTGGCCTCTTAGCATTCAGGCGAATAATCTGCATGTTAGCATCACAAATTAGCACGTTCGTTACCCTTAAGGCTCTAATTCGATACAAAAACAGAATTTATGTTTACCTGATAAATTACTTTCTCCAACGGTGTGTCCGGTCCACGGCGTCATCCTTACTTGTGGGATATTCTCTTCCCCAACAGGAAATGGCAAAGAGCCCAGCAAAGCTGGTCACATGATCCCTCCTAGGCTCCGCCTTCCCCAGTCATTCGACCGACGTAAAGGAGGAATATTTGCATAGGAGAAATCATATGATACCGTGGTGACTGTAGTTAAAGAAAATAAATCATCAGACCTGATTAAAAAACCAGGGCGGGCCGTGGACCGGACACACCGTTGGAGAAAGTAATTTATCAGGTAAACATAAATTCTGTTTTCTCCAACATAGGTGTGTCCGGTCCACGGCGTCATCCTTACTTGTGGGAACCAATACCAAAGCTTTAGGACACGGATGATGGGAGGGAGCAAATCAGGTCACCTAGATGGAAGGCACCACGGTTTGCAAAACCTTTCTCCCAAAAATAGCCTCAGAAGAAGCAAAAGTATCAAATTTGTAAAATTTGGTAAAAGTGTGCAGTGAAGACCAAGTCGCTGCCTTACATATCTGATCAACAGAAGCCTCGTTCTTAAAGGCCCATGTGGAAGCCACGGCCCTAGTGGAATGAGCTGTGATTCTTTCAGGAGGCTGCCGTCCGGCAGTCCCATAAGCCAATCTGATGATGCTTTTAAGCCAAAAAGATAGAGAGGTAGAAGTTGCTTTTTGACCTCTCCTTTAACCAGAATAAACAACAAACAAGGAAGATGTTTGTCTGAAATCCTTTGTAGCATCTAAATAGAATTTTAGAGCACGGACAACGTCCAAATTGTGTAACAAACGTTCCTTCTATGAAACTGGATTCGGACACAAAGAAGGTACAACTATCTCCTGGTTAATATTTTTGTTGGAAACAACCTTCGGAAGAAAACCAGGCTCAGTACGTAAAAAACCACCTTATCTGCATGGACCAGATAGGGCGGAGAACACTGCAGAGCAGATAACTCTGAAACTCTTCTAGCAGAAGAAAGTGCAACCTAAAACAAAACTTTCCAAGATAATAACTTAATATCTATGGAATGTAAGGGTTCAAACGGAACCCCTTGAAGAACTGAAAGAACTAGATTAAGACTCCAGGGAAGAGTCAAAGGTCTGTAAACAGGCTTGATTGTAACCAGAGCCTGAACAAACGCTTAAACGTCTGGCACAGCTGCCAGCCTTTTGTGAAGTAAAACAGATAAAGCAGAGATCTGTCCCTTCAGAGAACTCGCAGAAAATCCTTTCTCCAAACCTTCTTGTAGAAAGGAAAGAATCTTAGGAATTTTTATCTTGTTCCATGGGAATCCTTTAGATTCACACCAACAGATATATTTTTTCCATATATTATGGTAAATTTTTCTAGTTACAGGCTTTCTAGCCTGAATAAGAGTATCTACTACAGAATCTGAAAACCCACGCTTTGATAAAATCAAGCGTTCAAACTCCAAGCAGTCAGTTGGAGGAAAACCAGATTCGGATGTTCAAATGGACCCTGAAGAAGAAGGTTCTGTCTCAAAGGTAGCTTTCATGGTGGAGCCGATGACACATTCACCAGGTCTGCATACCAAGTCCTGCGTGGCCACACAGGAACTATCAAGGTCACCGAAGCCCTCTCCAGATTGATCCTGGCTACCAGCCTGGGAATGAGAGGAAACGGTGGGAATACATAAGCTAGGTTGAAGATCCAAGGTGCTACTATTGTATCCAATAGAGTCGCCTTGGGATCCCTGGATTTGGACCCGTAACAAGGGACCATGAAGTTCTGACGAGAGGCCATCAGAACCAAGTCTGGAATGCCCCATAATTGAGTTATTTGGGCAAAGATTTCCAGATAGAGTTCCCACTCCCCCGGATGCTCCTCCATCACCAGGGATCGCCTTGTTACCCCCTGATGGTTGATATATGTAACAGTCGTCATGATGACTGATTGAAACCTTATGAATTTGGCCTTTGCTAGTCTAGGCCAAGCCTTGAGAGCATTGAATATCGCTCTCAGTTCCATTATGGTTATCGGGAGAAGAGAGTCTTCCCGAAACCATAGACCCTGAGTTTTCAGGGGTTCCCAGACCGCGCCCCAGCCCACCAGACTGGCGTCGGTCGTGACAATGACCTATTCTGGTCTGCGGAAGCTCATTCCCTGTGACAGGTTGTCCAGGGTCAGCCACCAACGGAGTGAATCTCTGGTTATTTGATCTACTTGTATCGTCGGAGACAAGACTGTATAATCCCCATTCCACTGTCTGAGCATGCCCAGGTGCAATGGTCTTAGATGAATTCGTGCAAAAGGAACTATGTCCATTGCCGCAACCATCAACCCTATTACATCCATGGACTGCACTATGGAAGGAATAAGAACAGAATGAAGTACCTGACAAGAGCTTAGAAGTTTTGATTTTCTGGCCTCTGTCAGAAAAACCTTCATTTCTAAGGAAACTATTATTGTTCCCAAGAAGGGAACTCTTGTTGACGGGGACAGAGAACTTTTTTCTATGTTCACTTTCCACCTGTGAGATCTGAGAAAGGCTAGGACAATGTCCGTATGAGCCCTTGCTTTTGACAGAGACGACACCTGAATCAGGATGTCGTCCAAGTAAGGTACTACTGCAATGCCCCTTGGTCTTAGCACCGCTAGAAGGGACCCTAGTACCCTTGTGAAAATCCTTGGAGCAGTGGCTAATCCGAATGGAAGTGCCACAGGTAATGCTTGTCCAGAAAGGCGAACCTTAAGAACCGAAAATGTTCCTTGTGGATAGGAATACGTAGGTACGCATCCTTTAAGTCCACCGTGGTCATGAATTGACCTTCCTGGATGGTAGAAAGGATCGTTCGAATGGTTTCCATTTTGAATGATGAAACCCTTAGAAACTTGTTTAGAATCTTGAGATCTAAAATAGGTCTGAATGTTCCCTCTTATTTGGGAATTATGAACAGGTTGGAGTAAAAACCCATCCCTTGTTCTCCTAATGGAACAGGATGAATCACTCCCATGCTTAACAGGTCTTCTACACAGTGTAAGAATGCCTGTTCGAAGATAATTGAGACCCGTGAAACCTTCCCCTTGGGAGTAGTTCCCTGAATTCCAGGAGATAACCTTGAGAAACTATTTCTAGCGCCCAAGGATCCTGAACATCTCTTGCCCCAACCTGAGCAAAGAGAGAAAGTCTGCCCCCCACCAGATCCTTCCCAGATCGGGGGCCAACACTTCATGCTGTTTTGGTAGCAGTGGCAGGTGACTTGGCCTGCTTACCCTTGTTCCAGCCTTGCATCGGCCTCCAGGCTGGCTTGGTTTGAGAAGTATCACCCTCTTGCTTAGAGGGTGTAGAATTTGAGGCTGGTCCGTTTCTGCGAAAGGGACGAAAATTTGGCCTATTTTTAGCCTTAAAAGACCTATCCTGTGGGAGGGCGTGGCCCTTTCCCCCAGTGATGTCTGAAATAATCTCTTTCAAGTCAGGGCCAAACAGTGTTTTACCCTTGAAAGGGATGTTAAGCAAAAGCGCTCTGCGCGCCACGATAGCAAACCCTGAATTATTCGCCGCTAATCTAGCTAATTGCAAAGCGGCATCTAAAATAAAAAAGAGTTAGCCAATTTAAGAGCTTGAACTCTGTCCAAAACCTCCTCGTACGAAGATTCTTTATTAAGCGACTTTTCTAGTTCTTCGAACCAGAAACACGCAGCTGTAGTGACAGGAACAATGCATGAAATTGGTTGTAGAAGGTAACCTTGCTGAACAAACATCTTTTTAAGCAAACCCTCTAACCTTTAATCCATAGGATCTTGAAAGCACAACTATCTTCTATAGGAATAGAAGTGCGTTTGTTTAGAGTAGAAACCGCCCCCTCGACCTTGGGGACTGTATGCTATAAGTCCTTTCTGGGGTCGACTATAGGAAACTAATTTCTTAAATATAGGGGGAGGACAAAGGGTATGCCGGGCCTTTCCCACTCCTTATTTACTATGTCCGCCACCCGCTTGGGTATAGGAAAAACATCGGGGGGCACCGGAACCTCTAGGAACTTGTCCATCTTACCTAATTTCTCTGGAATGACCAAATTGTCACAATCATCCAGAGTAGATAATACCTCCTTAAGTAGTGCGTGGAGATGTTGAAATTTAAATTTAAAAGTTACAATATCAGGTTCTGCTTGTTGAGAAATTTTCCCTGAATCTGAAATTTCTCCCTCAGACAAAACCTCCCTCCTGGCCCCTTCAGATAGGTGTGAGGGTATGTCAGAAAAGATATCATCAGCGTCCTCTTGCTCCTCAGTGTTTAAAACAGAGCAATCACGCTTTCTGATAAGTAGGCATTTTGGAAAAAAATGCATGCAATAGAATTATCCATTACAGCCATTAATTGTTGTATGGTAATAAGTATTGGCGCACTAGATGTACTAGGGGCCTCTTGTGTGGGCAAAACTGGTGTAGACACAGAAGGGGATGATGCAGTACCATGCTTACTCCCCTCATTAGAGGAATCATCTTGGGCAATATCATATCTATGGCATTATTATCCCTACTTTGTTTGGACATTATGACACAAATATATCACATATATTTAAATGGGGAGACACATTGGCTTTCATACATATAGAACATCGTTATCTGATGGTTCAGACATGTTAAACAGGCTTAAACTTGTTAACAAAGCACAAAAAACGTTTTACAATAAAACCGTTACTGTCCCTTTAAATTTTAAACTGAACACACTTTATTACTGAATATGTGAAAAAGTATGAAGGAATTGTTCAAATTTCACCAAAATTTCACCACAGTAACTTAAAGCCTTAAAAGTATTGCACACCAAATTTGAAAGCTTTAACCCTTAAAATAACGGAACCGGAGCCGTTTTTACATTTAACCCCTATACAGTCCCAGGTATCTGCTTTGCTGAGACCCAACCAAGCCCAGAGGGGAATACGATACCAAATGATGCCTTCTATAAGCTTTTTCAGTGGTTCTTAGCTCCTCACACATGCATCTGCATGCCATGCTTTCCAAAAACAACTGCGCATTAGAGGCGCGAAAATGAGGCTCTGTCTATGACTAGAAAAGGCCCCCAGTGAAAAAGGTGTCCAATACAGTGCCTGCCGTTTTTATTAAAACAATCCCCAAGATTTAACAACTATTAAAAGTAATAATCTGCCAAATATACTTAGTAAAGTAATCGTTTTAGCCCAGAAAAATGTCTACCAGTTTTTTAAGCCCTAATGAAGCCCTGTATTCGTTTACTTAAACAAAGAAAATGGCTTACCGGTTCCCATAGGGAAAATGACAGCTTCCAGCATTACCGAGTCTTGTTAGAAATGTGTCATACCTCAAGCAGCAAAAGTCTGCTCACTGCTTCCCCCAACTGAAGTTAATTCCTCTCAACAGTCCTGTGTGGAAACAGCCATCGATTTTAGTAACGGTTGCTAAAATCATTTTCCTTTTACAAACAGAAATCTTCATCTCTTTCCTATTTCAGAGTAAATAGTACATACCAGCACTATTTTAAAATAACAAACTCTTGATTGAAGAATAAAAACTACATTTAAACACCAAAAAACTCTAAGCCATCTCCGTGGAGATGTTGCCTGTACAACGGCAAAGAGAATGACTGGGGAAGGCGGAGCCTAGGAGGGATCATGTGACCAGCTTTGCTGGGCTCTTTGCCATTTCCTGTTGGGGAAGAGAATATCCCACAAGTAAGGATGACGCCGTGGACCGGACACACCTATGTTGGAGAAATCTCCTTGAGGGGGGTCTCCACCTTGACCATTGCTGCTAGTGCGTCACACAAATAGGTAGCCGTCCCAGCTACAGCCGCCTGCCGGTTGGAAAATGAACCCCGTCAGTTGGAACATCTTCCGCAACATGGACTTCATCTTTTTATCCATGGGTTCCTTAAAAACAGAATTTATGCTTACCTGATAAATTACTTTTTCCAACGGTGTGTCCGGTCCACGGCGTCATCCATTACTTGTGGGATATTCTCCTCCCCCACAGGGAAAGGCAAGGAGAGCACACAGCAAGAGCTGTCCATATAGTCCCTCCCAGGCTCCGCCCCCCCAGTCATTCGACCGACGGTTAGGAGAAAAAAAGGAGAGACTATAGGGTGCCGTGGTGACTGTAGTGTATAGAGAAAGAAATTTTTCAAACCTGATTAAAAAACCAGGGCGGGCCGTGGACCGGACACACCGTTGGAGAAAGTAATTTATCAGGTAAGCATAAATTCTGTTTTCTCCAACATTGGTGTGTCCGGTCCACGGCGTCATCCATTACTTGTGGGAACCAATACCAAAGCTTTAGGACACGGATGAAGGGAGGGAGCAAATCAGGTTACCTAAACAGAAGGCACCACGGCTTGCAAAACCTTTCTCCCAAAAATAGCCTCCAAAGAAGCAAAAGTATCAAATTTGTAGAATTTTGGCAAAAATGTGCAGAGAAGACCAAGTCGCTGCCTTACATAACTGATCAATAGAAGCCTCGTTCTTGAAGGCCCATGTGGAAGTCACAGCCCTAGTAGAGTGAGCTGTGATTCGTTCAGGAGGCTGCTGTCCGGCAGTCTCATAAGCCAATCGGATAATGCTTTTCAGCCAGAAAGAAAGAGGTAGCAGTAGCTTTTTGTCCTCTCCTCTTACCAGAAAAAACGACAAACAAAGAAGAAGTTTGTCTGAAATCCTTTGTTGCTTCTAAATAGAACTTTAAAGCACGGACTACATCTAAATTGTGTAACAAACGTTCTTTCTTTGAAACTGGTAATCGGACACAAAGAAGGAACAACTATTTCCTGGTTAATATTCTTGTTGGAAACAACTTTTGGAAGAAAACCAGGCTTGGTACGCAAAATAACCTTATCTGAATGGAACACTAGATAGGGTGGATCACACTGCAAAGCAGATAGTTCAGAAACTCTTCTAGCAGAAGAAATAGCAACCAAAAACAGAACTTTCCAAGATAGTAACTTGATATCTATGGAATGTAAGGGTTCAAACGGAACCCCTTGAAGAACTGAAATAACTAAATTTAGACTCCAGGGAGGAGTCAAAGGTCTGTAAACAGGCTTGATTCTGACCAAAGCCTGTACAAAAGCTTGTACATCTGGCACAGCTGCCAGTCGTTTGTGTAATAACACGGAAGCAGCAGAAATCTGTCCTTTTAGAGAACTCGCTGACAACCCTTTATCCAAACCCTCTTGGAGAAAGGAGAGAATCTTAGGAATTTTAATCTTACTCCAGGAGAATCCCTTGGATTCACACCAACAGATATATTTTTTCCATATTTTATGGTAAATCTTTCTAGTCACAGGTTTTCTGGCTTGAACCAGAGCATCTATCACTGAATTTGAAAACCCACGCTTGGATAAAATCAAGCGTTCAATTTCCAAGCAGTCAGCTGTAGAGAAACTAGATTTGGATGTTCGAATGGACCTTGTACTAGAAGATCCTGTCTCAAAGGTAGCTTCCATGGTGGAGCCGATGACATATTCACCAGGTCTGCATACCAAGTCCTGCGTGGCCACGCAGGAGCTATCAGAATCACCGAGGCCTTCTCCTGTTTCTAATGAGACGCCATCAGATCCATGTCTGGAATGCCCCATAATTGAGTCAACTGGGCAAAGACCTCCGGGTGGAGTGCCCACTCCCCCGGATGGAAAGTCTGACGACTCAGATAATCCGCTTCCCAGTTGTCTACTCCTGGGATGTGAATTGCAGATAGATGGCAGGAGTGATCCTCCGCCCATTTGATGATCTTGGATACCTCTCTCATCGCCAAGGAACTCCTTGTTCCTCCCTGATGGTTGATGTAAGCTACAGTCATGTTGTCTGACTGGAATCTTATGAATCCGGCCTTCACTAATTGAGGCCAAGCCCAGAGAGCATTGAATATCGCTCTCAGTTCCAGGAAGTTTATCGGAAGAAGAGACTCTTCCCGAGACCATAGACCCTGAGCTTTCAGGGAATCCCAGACCGCGCCCCAGCCTAATATGGCTGGCATCGGTCGTGACAATGACCCACTCTGGTCTGCGGAAACTCATTCCCCGAGACAGGTGATCCTGATTCAACTCAGAGCGGCAAGGAGAATGACTGGGGGGGCGGAGCCTGGGAGGGACTATATGGACAGCTCTTGCTGTGTGCTCTCCATGCCTTTCCCTGTGGGGGAGGAGAATATCCCACAAGTAATGGATGACGCCGTGGACCGGACACACCAATGTTGGAGAAAGAGGAGCTATCCTCAAGCGGAATGGTTGTTCTCTTAGCGAGCGTGGAGATAGCACCATCCACCTTAGGGATGGTTCCCCACAGTTCAAGCTGCGCATCCGGAACGGGGAAAAGATTCTTAAAATTAGATGACTGAGAAAAGGGCAAAGCTAGTTTCTCCCATTCATTTTCAATAATGTTCGCCATTTTGATAGGAACCAGGAAGCGAAACTACCCTGTCCTCGTAAACCCTATCCAATTAAGGGATCGAATGTTCCTCCGGTAGCTTTGGTTCCGTAACTTCCAGCATAGCAAGCACTTCCTTCAGAAGGAAACGCAAATGCTTCATCTTAAATTGTCTTCCTCCGTGGATAAACTTTCCGAGATATCCAGCGGAGTCGAAGACGCCTGAGACGGATAGCTGTGCCGTACCCTCTGCTTGCACTTAGTAGGACGCGACATCACATTTATGGCCGCAAATACTGCCGTCTGCAATTGATCAGTGAAATCTTGAGGCCAAAGGGCACCTCCGGCGGGAGGGTTAGTAGTGACCTGGGGAACTGCTTGTGTAATCGGAGATGCTTGTAGGGAACGCATCTCACGGGATGGAGAACCCTCAGAGGTTGACGGCTCAGTTGTACTAAATATTTTCTTCTTTTTGGAAGTAGTAATATTGTCATAAAATGTGAAACAGTGTTAGTAGGTTTAGATAAAGAAGGAGTATCCTCCAACATATCAGAGTCCTCCATAGCTTGCGCCTTTATTACGGACCTGATTATTGATTAAATGGCACCTTTATATCCCAATGACCGGGGCGCTCACCACCTCCTATGACCCAGACTACTAGAAACAGCTTTCATCTCCTCCGAACACAGGTTGAGAAAGAGGAAGTTACTGAGGCCACACCAGGTCACATAGAAATGCAGGACCGCCCCTGCACTGAGCGAGAGACGCGCCAAAAAAGCCTGACTCAGTCTCTCTCTCTGTTACACACTGACAGAGCCTCATCTCACACAAGTGCAGCAAAAAACACAAACATTATTATGATTATTAAAATCCCACATGTTCTATAACCCCCTTCTAAGGGTATTACCCTAGATTCTATACAGATAAAGGAGTCACACTGTGACCCTGTCTTCTTGCGTTATCACATATAAATAAAATAAAATGATCTTACCAGAATCAACGCTGTGGAACAGGAACACGGCCCTTCAAGTGTGACAGGTTAGTAGTGTAGCTTCTGACATGGACTTGAGAGAATAAAAGCAGGCAGCGAAACTCGTCAACGCTGATTGCTTAAGGAGCTGTTAATATGAGTCGGGATGGTTTCACAGGAGAACTCCCCCTGCATCTCCGGACTCTAAATTTCACCCATGTTCTCACTGAGAGGCTGACAGGACTACTTAAAACTCCAGTCCCACTGCGAAGAGTACTACCCTCCTTAAGAGACTACTCTGAATCTTCCGACAATTCTCTGCCAACCTCCTGTGACGAAAGGCAAAGAATGACTTATGGATGAGGGAAGTTGGGGAGGTATTCAAGCCTTTGGCTGGGGTGTCTTTGCCTCCTCCTGGTAGCCAGGTTCTTATTTCCCACTAGTGATGAATGAAGCAGTGGACTCTCCTCCCCTTTAGATGGAAAGACAACATTTTACAGACAAATACAGGGGTAATTGAGGGCCCTATTCCTGTGGAAACTGACAATCTAGATGGTCTATAAATTTGTTATATTTGTAAAGTTGAACAAACGGAGAGCAAAAAACAAACAAAAAACGTTTGTTATTTTTAACTGCTCTCCATTTGTTTTAAATTTACAAAAAAAAATACAGTCGTAGAAAAAAAAGTGTGTATATATATATATATATATATATATATATATACACACACACACACACACAAATACACACACACAGAGTGGATATAAAAAGTCTACACACCCCTGTTAAAATGTCAGGTTTCTGTGATGTAAAAAAATGAGACAAAGATAAATCATTTCAGAACTTTTTCCACCTTTAATGTGACCTATAAACTGTACAACTCAATTGAAAAACAAACTGAAATGTTTTAGGTGGAGGGAAGAAAACAAAAAAAACTAAAATAATGTGTTTGCATAAGTGTGGATGTGTACAAAGGTATAGTCAAGGGGCAGTTCCTGAGGGCACAAATAAATTGTAGCCTAGATCAAGATTTTGAAAAAGAATCTAAAGATCTAGTGTCACGCTTTGTGGAGAGAGGATACAATAGGAATATGGTTGACAAGGTGTCCAAGGAAGTTGCTACTCTGGATAGGGGGCAAATGCTTGGTGGGACTAAGTGGAGACCCGAACGTAATCTAAAATTCATCACCAAATATTCGAATCAAAGTTTGCAACATTGTCAAAAAATATATGCCCATTTTATATGGGGATGAAACCTTGAAGCATATTGTTTATAAAGGTTGTGAATTCATATATTCTAAAAACTTGACAATTGGTAACACGCTTTCACCTAGCATGCTCCCAGACCAAGGTCCACGGAGTTCATGGTTAAATACAAATGTGGCAAGTCTCTTTGTAAACCATGTAAATACTTAAAGCAAGGGAATGGCTTTGAATCATATGTAACAAACGAATCATTTACCACTAGGGGATGTGTAAAATGTTCTTCAACATTTGTAATCTATTTGGTTGAATGTACTCAACATAGATTACAGTATGTTGGGTTAACTACCCGGGACATACGCACTAGGATTAAAGAGCATTTAGGATACATCTCAAATGATATCCATTGTTCGGCACTCTCCAGACACTTTATTGAAGTACACGGGAAAAATGTTGATATGTTTAAATGGAACGCAATTGAAGCGATTTGCAAGCCACGAAGAGGGGGCAGCAAACAAAAAATACTCGAAAGACAAGAAATCTATTGGATCCATAAACTAAAAACACTGGTCCCGTGTGGATTCAATTCACAATTTGATGTAATTAATTATTGGGAATGATCCACCTATAATTATAAGCTTGAGTAGAGACCTGGTTTGATACTATATGTTGATATCCTTTATTTAAGACAGTGTAGAGTAAATTTAACATATAAACATATGTCTTTATAATTTAGATATCTATGATAGAAGGAAGATTGGATTATGTACTTTGTGCTAGTTTTAGAATTTAGCATCATAGCTATTGTGTGATACTGGGTTATGTCTTCATGTAACTATGAATAGTATCATGCTTGTATGGCATGCCTTCATTAAGTAGACAACTATAAGTATTCACTTTAGCACTATATATTGTAATTAACTTAAGCACATAGTATGTATAGCAGAGAGGTGTCAGCTAAAGTATTGGTAGCACCTCTATGCTTTACCATTCCTCTCGTATTAACCATGACCCTCATTTTCTGCTAATTAATTATTTTGTTTAACATATCTGTGACCTACAAATGAAAGTATGTTTGTTTATGTCATGTTCATTTCCATTAAGATTGCGAATAGGTTCATTAGTGTTGTTCCATATATAAAATGATAGTGATAGGCATTGCAATTATTAATTAAAATCAATTACAGTGTTTGTTTTCTAATTGTTTAAGGGGCGGAGTATTACCCTTTAAAAAGCACACCCTCTGAGAAGGGGGATATGTCTATGATTACGGCCAGGCTGGCCGAAACATGTTAGGCTGTGCTTGCTGAATTGTTTTTACCAGAGGCTCTGCTGCACAGGGTCTTTTAGCTTTGATATGACCTGCTGAGAATAAAGTTTTGGATTTTTTACCTTTACGAGGACGCCTGGATATTATTTCATCTTTATTCAATATATATATATATATATATATATATATATATATATATATATATATATATATATATATATACACACACACAAATACACACACACAGAGTGGATATAAAAAGTCTACACACCCCTGTTAAAATGTCAGGTTTCTGTGATGTAAAAAAATGAGACAAAGATAAATCATTTCAGAACTTTTTCCACCTTTAATGTGACCTATAAACTGTACAACTCAATTGAAAAACAAACTGAAATGTTTTAGGTGGAGGGAAGAAAACAAAAAAAACTAAAATAATGTGTTTGCATAAGTGTGGATGTAGCTGTGTTCAGAATTAAGCGATCACATTCAAAATCATGTTAAATAAGAGTCATAACACACCTGCCATAATTTAAAGTGCCTCTGATTAACTCCATTAATCGGGGTTAATCATTGTCTCATTTTTTTACATCACAGAAACCTGACAATTTAACACGGGTGTGTAGATTTTTTATTTCCACTGTACACACACACACATATATATATACATATATATATATATATATATATATATATATATATATATATATATATATATATATATATATATATAATCAAGATATAGTACCAGCGCTCAGACGTTAACCTTAATCAGATGACCAATAGAAAAGAAATATGCTATGTATTTATGAGTATGTATCAGTGGATCTATGTGTTCAACTGTTTAGCACAAAGTATTGTGCAGCATGAACAAATGATTCAGTGTACCCTTAACACTGTAAGATATATAAAAAAACAAGAGGAATAATCAAAGGTGATTCAGCGCAACCAAATATAATACAATAATATCAAGGGATAAACCAGTCTCTAAGTAATTATATTAGGAAGTCCTTGTTGTTATATGCAATGTAATCAAAAGCAATCAAGTTGATGAGGTTAATGAAAGGATGTCTCCTTACCGGAGATAACCTCAATCATATGAGGTAATGTATGCTCATAAAAGGAACTGCTGTATGTTAATCCCTCGGTCTGAGGTAATTCTCATCTGTGGTGACTTCTTGGAGTAGGAGATTTCCTTCTCTGCAATCTTGCGTATGGCACTTTTTTATTAGAAACTTCCAGGATCGTCTTGGGTATGATGCCTAGGTGTCTCCCAGGAGTATGGAACTTCTATCGTCTGTCCTCTGGTCTCCAATTTCTCAGAAATATGAGGTGGAAGGAAAGAAAAAGTACATAGCGTAATATTGTTTAAACCAACAATTTATTTAGCAGATCATAGAAATGCACTCACATGTGAAACCCTCAAGAGGTAAGCATTAACACATAAATACACCTGAATGGTGTGAAGACCAGGAAAATGTTGATGACAAAGGTGTTTTCGCTTCAAATGGTGTAGAGAACTTCAATTGTACAATAAAAAGGTACGGTCTATGTAGCAGTTCAATTAATAATAAAAAAGTAAATTTATGCTTACCTGATAAAATGATTTCTTCTTTGATACGAGTCCACGGATTCATCCTTTACTTGTGGGATGTTATACTCCTGCTAACAGGAAGTGGCAAAGAGCACCACAACAGAGCTGTCTATACAGCTCCTCCCTTGACACCACTCCCCAGTCATTCGACCGAAGGTATAGGAAGAAAAAGGAGAAACTAAAAGGTGCAGAGGTGACTGAAGTTTTAAATAAAAAAATATAATCTGTCTTAAAATGACAGGGCGGGCCGTGGACTCGTCGTATCATAGAAGAAATACATTTATCAGGTAAGCATAAATTTACTTTTCTTTTATAAGATACGACGAGTCCACGGATTCATCCTTTACTTGTGGGATACAATACAAAAGCTACAGGACACGGATGAACGGAAGGGACAAGACAGATGCCTAAACAAAAGGCACCACTGCTTGAAGAACTTATCTCCCAAAAATAGCCTCCAAAGAATCAAAAGTATCAAATTTGTAAAATTTGGAAAAGGTATGAAGGGAAGACCAAGTCGCAGCATTACAAATCTGTTTAACAGAAGCATCATTTTTAAAAGCCCATGTGGAAGCCACCGCTCTAGTAGAGTGAGCTGTAATCCTTTCGGAGGCTGCTGTCCAACAGTCTCGTATGCCAAGCAGATGATGCTTTTCAGCCAAAAAGAAAGAGGTAGCCGTAGCTTTTTGACCTCTACATTTTCCAGAATAGACAACAAACAAAGAAGATGTTTGACGGAAATCTTTGGTCGCTTGCAAGTAAAACTTCAAAGCACGAACCACGTCCAAGTTGTGTAACAGACGCTCCTTCTTAGAAGGGTTAGGACACAGAGAAGGAACAACAATTTCCTGATTAATATTCTTATTAGTAACAACCTTAGGAAGGAATCCAGGTTTGGTACGCAAAACCACCTTATCAGAATGGAAAACAAGATAAGGCGAGTCGCATTGCAATGCAGATAGTTCAGAAACTCTTCGAGCCGAAGAGATAGCAACTAAAAACAGAACTTTCCAAGATAGAAGATTAATATCTATGGAATGCATAGGTTCAAACGGAACCCCTTGAAGAAATTTAAGAACTAAATTCAAACTCCATGGCGGAGCAATAGGTTTAAACAAAGGCTTGATTCTAACCAAAGCCTGACAAAACGACTGGACGTCTGGAACATCTGCCAGACGCTTGTGCAGTAAAATTGATAAAGCAGACGAGGAAGGAGAGGAAAAGGAGAAAACACATAAGCCAGGTTGAACGACCAAGCTACTGCTAGAGCATCTATCAGTACTGCTTGGGGATCCCTCAATCTGGACCCGTAGCAAGGAAGTTTGGCATTCTGACGAGATGCCATCAGATCCAATTCTGGTGTGCACCATTGACGAATGAATTGTGCCAACACCTCCGGATGGAGCTCCCACTCCCCCAGATGAAAAGTCTGTCGACAGAAAATCCGCTTCCCAGTTCTCCACTCCTGGGATATAGATTAATGATAGATGGCAAGAGTGAGTCTCTGCCCATCAAATTATTTTGGAAACCTCTATCATCGCTAGAGAACTCCTTGTTCCCCCTTGATGATTGATATATGCTACAGTCGTGATATGGTCCGACTTGAATCTTATGAATTTGGCCGAAGCCAGCTTATTGAAATCGTTCTTAGTTCTAGAATATTTAATAGAAGGAGAGCCTCCTCCTGAGTCCACACACCCTGTGCCTTTAGGGAATTCCAGACTGCACCCCAGCCCATTAGGCTGGCGTCCGTCGTCACTATGACCCATGCTGACCTGCAGAAACACATTCCTTGGCACAGATGATCCTGCGACAACCACAAAAGAAGAGAGTCTCTGGTCTCTTGATCCAGATTTATCAGAGGAGATAAATTTGCATAGTCCCCATTACACTGTCTGAGCATGCATAGTTGCAGTGGTCTGAGATGCAAGCGAGCAAACGGAACTATGTCCATTGCCGCTACCATTAGTCCAATTACCTCCATACACTAACGGCCGAAGAATGGAATGAAGTGCTCGGCAGGAGGTTAAGATCTTTCATTTTCTGATCTCCGTCAGAAAAAAATTAATGTCTACCAGGAATGGAACTCTTGTGAGAGGGACAAGTGAACTCTTCTTTATGTTCACCTTCCACCCGTGAGATCTTAGAAAAGCCAACACGATGTCCATGTGAGATTTGGCTAGTTGGTAAGTTGACTCCTGAATCAAGATATCGTCCAGATAGGGCGCCACTGCTATGCCCCACGGCCTTAGAACCGCCAGAAGGGACCCTAGCACCTTTGTGAAAATTCTGGGAGCTGTGGCCAACCCGAAAGGAAGAACCACAAACTGGTAATGCTTGTCCAGGAAGGCAAACCTGAGGAACTGGTGATGATCTTTGTGGATAGGAATGTGAAGATACGCATCCTTCAAATCCACGGTGGTCATATATTGACCCTCCTGGATCATTGGAAAATTGTCCGAATGGTCTCCATCTTGATGGATGGGACTCTGCGAAATTTGTTTAGGATCTTGAGATCTAAAATCGGTCTGAAGGTTCCCTCTTTTTTGGGAACCACGAACAGATTGGAGTAAAACACCTGCCCCTGTTCTGCTTTTGGAACTGGGCAGATAACCCCCATAGTATATAGGTCTTCTACACAGTGTAAGAACGCCTCTCTTTAGTCTGGTTTACAGACAGCCGTGAAAGATGAAATCTCCCCCTTGGAGGAGAATCTTTGAATTCTAGAAGTTACCCCTGGGTCACAATTTCTAATGCCCAGGAATCCTGAACGTCTCTTGCCCAAGTCTGAGCGAAGAGAGAAAGTCTGCCCCCACTAGATCCGGTCCCGGATCGGGGGCTGCCCGTTCATGCTGTCTTGGTAGCATCAGCGGGCTTCTTGGCCTGTTTACCTTTATTCCAGGTCTGGTTAGGTCTCCAGACTGACTTGGATTGAGCAAAATTCCCCTCCTGCTTTGTGGCAGGGGAGTAGATAGCGGGACCACCTTTGCAGTTTCGAAAGGAACGAAAATTATTCTGTTTGGCCCTCATTCTATTTGTCTTATCCTGAGGAAGGGCATGGCCTTTTCCTCCAGTGATGTCGGAAATCATCTCCTTCAGTTCAGGCTCAAATAGGGTCTTACCCTTGAAAGAAATAGCTAATAGCTTAGATTTTGATGACACATCAGCAGACCAGGACTTAAGCCATAACACTCTACGCACCTCTGACGAAGAA